>NW_025306738.1:0-740 GCF_018294505.1 Triticum aestivum
AGAAGGGGGGCCGGCCCCTTATCCTATTCCTAATAGGACTTGGGGAAGGGGGGCGCCGGCCAGCTTGGGCCTTTTCCCTTTTTCTCTTTTTTCCACTAAGGCCCAATAGGCCCATTAGTCTCCCGGGGGGTTTCGGTAACCCTCCCGGTATTCCGGTAAAATCCCGATTTCACCCGGAACACTTCCGATGTCCAAACATAGGCTTCCAATATATCAATCTTTACGTCTCGACCATTTCGAGACTCCTCGTCATGTCCGTGATCTCATCCGGGACTCCAAACAACCTTCGGTACATCAAAATGCATAAACTCATAATAACTGTCATCGTAACGTTAAGCGTGCGGACCCTACGGTTCGAGAACAATGTAGACATGACCGAGACACGTCTCCGGTCAATAACCAATAGCGGGACCTGGATGCCCATATTGGCTCCTACATATTCTACGAAGATCTTTATCGGTCAGACCGCATAACAACATACGTTGTTCCCTTTGTCATCGGTATGTTACTTGCCCGAGATTCGATCGTCGGTATCCAATACCTAGTTCAATCTCGTTACCGGCAAGTCTCTTTACTCGTTCCGTAATACATCATCTCACAACTAACTTATTAGTTGCAGTGCTTGCAAGGCTTATGTGATGTGCATTACCGAGAGGGCCCAGAGATACCTCTCCGACAATCGGAGTGACAAACCCTAATCTCGAAATACGCCAACCCAACATCTACCATTGGAGACACCT
>NW_025306739.1:0-740 GCF_018294505.1 Triticum aestivum
AGTGCATCCAGTTTTTGCCGTAACCCTCTCAACTTTCTTCCACATGCTATGTGGATGGAATGATGATACCATGCCAACTTTCAACCTTTTCAGAGTTCATTTTAAATGCTTTTCAATTTTAGGGTCTTACAGCTCAAAATAATTAGTAAATGCATGAAAAAGAACAAATCAAGTCAGAAAGGATTGAAAAATGATGATGTGGCTTTGAATGGTGCATTTTGAGCACACAAAAGTCAGGAGTTCAAATAAGTTTTAAAAAATAAAATCCCTTTGTAACAAACGAGTTTCCGTACGAAATCCTGATACTTTGAAAGAGATTGTCCGTTTTGTACACGAAGTGCATCCAGTTTTTGCCGTAACCGTCTCAACTTTCTTGCACATGCTATGTGGATGAAATGATGATACCGTGCCAACTTTCAACCTTTTAAGAGTTCATTTGAAATGCTTTTCAATTTTAGGGTCTTATAGCACAAAATAATTAGTAAATGCATGAAAAATAACAAATGAAGTCAGAACGGATCGAAAAATGATGATGTGGCTTTGAATGGTGCATTTTGAACACACAAAAAGTCAGGAGTTCAAATAAGTTTTGAAAATTGAAATCCCTTTGGAACAGACGAGTTTCCGTATGAAATCCTGATACTTTGAAAGAGATTGTCCGTTTTGTACATGAAGTGCATCCAGTTTTTTCCGTAACCGTCTCAACTTTCTTGCACATGCTATGTGGATGAAATGATGAT
>NW_025306740.1:0-740 GCF_018294505.1 Triticum aestivum
ATTCTGGCCCGTTTCATGGACTAGTACTCACCGTTTTGGGGTCCCAGAGCGATTTCCATAGTTATTGAACCCCAAGGTGCACTTACCTGTCGGTCATCAACGCTCGCAGTTTTGGCCAATTCTGGTCCGTTTCTTTGATTATTACTCACCGTTTTGGAGTCCCGAAGCAATTTCCATAGTTATTGAACTTCAAGGTGCGCTTATGTGTCGGTCATCAACACTGGCAGTTTTGGCCGATTCTGGCCCGTTTCATGGACTATTACTCACTATTTTGGGGTCCCAGAGCGATTTCCATAGTTATTGAACCCCAAGGTGCACTTACGTGTCGGTCATCAACACTGGCAATTTTGGCCAATTCTGGCCCGTTTCATGGACTATTACTCACTATTTTGGGGTCCCGGAGTGATTTCCACGATTAATGAACACTGGGGTGCGTTTATGTGTCGGTCATCAACACTCGCAGTTTTGGCGAATTCTGGCCCGTTTCTTGGATTATTACTCACCATTTTGGGGTCCCGAAGTGATTGCCTTAGTTATTGAACCCCAAGGTGCGCTTATGTGTCGGTCATCAACACTGGCAGTTTTGGTCGATTCTGGCCCGTTTCATGGACTATTTACTCACTCTTTTGGGGTCCCGGAGTGATTTCGTCGATTAATGAACCCTGGGGTGCGTTTACGTGTCGGTCATCAACGCTCGCAGTTTTGGCCAATTCTGGTCCGTTTCTTTGATTATTACTTAC
>NW_025306741.1:0-740 GCF_018294505.1 Triticum aestivum
AACTATTCAAATTTGGAAACTAATGGAGTAACAGAAAGATTATAATTATTCTGAGCTAAAAGCAAAAAGAATAAAAAAAAATAAAGCAAAAATAAAAAGAAAATAAATAATTCAAAAAACAAAAAACAACTGGAAAAAATAATGCCGCCTAATGGGCCACACGGCCTGCATACGACTAGAAACCCATCTGTATATGGGCCAGGATGCAGGCCCGCAGGCCCAATTGGACCAACATGGCAGTGACAGGGGTAGGCAACTAATGCCTGCATATTAGAGAGGAGCTCAGCACCTGAGCTGCAACGCAGCTTATAAACAGGTGCTGAGCTCTCTCACCTAGCAAGGTGGGACTAAACTTCCCACCGCACCCCGTTGTGCAAGGCCTTTGGTCCCGGTTGGTGGCACCAACCGGGACTAAAGGGTGGCTTTGGTCCCGGTTGGTGGCACAAACCGGTACCAATGCCCCCCCCCACCTTTAGTCCTGGTTGGTGCCACCAACCAGGACCAAAGGGCTCTGCTTCCCGCCATTTGGGCTGCTGAAAAGAGGCCTTTGGTCCCGGTTGGTCCCACCAACCGCGACTAAAGGACGCATTCGTCCCGGTTTGTCTCCCGAACCGGGACCAATGCGTTGTATATATAACTGGCACTCGTCAAAATTTCATTCAGTTCTTCCCCGCCCCGACGCCCCCAGGCTGCCCTCTCCGCCTCGTCGTCGCCGTCGTCGTCCCGCGCCGTCCCGCGCC
>NW_025306742.1:0-740 GCF_018294505.1 Triticum aestivum
GACGGTACTGTGCTGGTCCTAGGCTAGACCGGACTAGAGACGCGAGCCTAGAACACTAATGAGGTCACGGCGTAGCACAACTAGCATCAATGAAGGATACTAAGTAGCTCTTGACAGCAAGATATAAGTGAAGATCACAACGGCAGTGAAGATAATGATGAAAAACAACTGCCAAGCAGGATATACAACAACTCTCTCTCCAACTTTCCTCTTGAAAAGTTTGAGACAATTTTCTGATAAATTCTTTCAAAGAATGCTACTAACTCAAGCTTTCCAATGCAAAAAGAATCACTCAATTTCGAGTTGATATGAGGAGTCAAAGAATTCTAAAACTGGCCTGAAAAATTGGAACAAGTTGTGTTCACGAACTTCGGAGGGCAAAAAGACCTATTTAGAAGCCGATTTTGAGGTGTCAAATATTGAAGTTGCTTCTGCAACTATTTAGATGCGGCTCGTCGCTATCTTGAATTTGAATACTCACGGAGCCAAAACTGACTTCGTATGAGGAAGATACACCTGTTTTACTGAACAGTGCGCAAAACAGATTCCAATCCGAATTCAGGTACGAGATTGATTCTAGATAGATCCAATTTTTTTTTCTTCTCTCTTTTTTTTTCTCACGCCTTTTTTTTCTTTTTCTTCTCCCTCTTTTTCTTTTTTTTTTCTTTCCTTTTTTCTCTTTTTTTTTTCTTTATCTTCTTTTTCTCCCTCTTTCCAAGACAAACTAGATAAGATGCAGA
>NW_025306743.1:0-740 GCF_018294505.1 Triticum aestivum
CTATACTTAGCATCCTTTCCTCCAAAATGACTTAATATGCTTAGCTAGCTCTAAAATGATATAATATGCTTAAGAAATGACATATTTTAGGTCCTAAATGACTTCATATGCTTAGCTAGCTCCAAAATGACCTATTTAAAATAGGCTAGCTCTAAAATGACCTATACTTAGCATTTTTTCCTCCAAAATGACTCAATATGCTTAGCTAGCTCAAAAATTACATAATAAGCTTAATTAGCTCCAAAATGACATATTTAACCTAGGATAGCTCTAAAATGACCTATACTTAGCATTTTTCCTCCAAAATGACTTAATATGCGTAGCTAGCTTAAAAATGACATATTTAACCTAGGATAGCTCTAAAATGACCTATACTTAGCATTTTTCCTCCAAAATGACTTAATATGCTTAGCTAGCTTAAAAATGACATATTTAACCTAGGATAGCTCTAAAATGACCTATACTTAGCATACTTTCCTCCAAAATGACTTAATGCGCTTAGCTAGCTCTAAAATGATATAATATGCTTAAGAAATGACATATTTTAGGTCCTAAATGACTTCATATGCTTAGCTAGCTCCAAAATGACATAATAACCTTACTTACCTCCAAAATGACCTATTTAACCTAGGCTAGCTCTAAAATGACCTATACTTAGCATTTTTTCCTCCAAAATGACTCAATATGCTTAGCTAGCTCAAAACTTACATAATAAGCTTAAATAGCTCCAAAATGACATA
>NW_025306744.1:0-740 GCF_018294505.1 Triticum aestivum
TAATCCTAGCCTAATTAGCCGGGCGGGCCCGCAGGTCAGTGAGAGCGAGAGGGGGGGGTCAAACCTGGCAGTGGGTCAACCCACGCCGGTCATCGGTCAGCGGTCGCCGGCGTTTAGCCGCCGGCGAGTCCAGACGCGGCGGAGGGCTCGGAAATGGCCTACAGAGCGCCGTTTGGCGCGCGGAGCACGACTACGGGATGCGGACGCTCGTCCGCATCCAACCAGGGTGGTGGCGCGGCCGGGGAGTGGCCGGAGAGTGGTCGGTGACGACCTTTAGCGGCGGCCGGAGTTCGGCGAGGTGCGGCGTTGCGGCTAGGGCTCACAGGCGAGGGGTCTGAGCAAGGCAGCGACGAGGGGAGGCGCTCCGGAGCACGCCTATTGCAGGGGAGTAACGAGCGGAGCACGGGGAGCGCGCGAGCTGCGGCCATGGCGGAGCAGAGCTTCGGCCGGAGGTGGAGCCGTGGCTAGGGAGCGTGGAGAGGCCGGGGAAGAGGGGTAATCGACGTAGGAGCTCACAGTGATCACGAGGAGGGGTTCGGCTTGCTCGTTGACGACCTGGGGCAGACGAATCGGCCGGCGGCATCTCGGATGCCCGAGGTTGAAGACGATGGCAGTGACGGTGGAGCAGGCCTCCCGGCGGGGTGTAGCTCAATGGAGAGGGTGAGGGCGTCGAGGCGGAGCCTCTGGACTCATCGGCAGGGCGAGGGGTGGTCGGTGGCCAAGGTGGCAGCGAACGGCGG
>NW_025306745.1:0-740 GCF_018294505.1 Triticum aestivum
CCTTTCTGAGTTCATTTGATATTTTTCATGCATTTACTTATTATTTTGAGCTATAAGACCCTAAAATTGAAATGCATTTCGAATGAACTCTGAAAAGGTTGAAAGTTGGCATGGTATCATCATTTCATCCACATAGCATGTGCAAGAAAGTTGAGAGGGTTACGGCAAAAACTGGATGCACTTCGTGTACTAAACGGACAATCTCTTTCAAAGTATCAGGATTTCATACGGAAACTCGTCTGTTACAAAGGGATTTCATGTTTTAAAACTTATTTGAACTCCTGAATTTTTGTGTGTTCAAAATGCACCATTCAAAGACACATCATCATTTTTCAATTCTTTCTGACTTCATTTGCTATTTTTCATGCATTTACTAATTATTTTGATCTATAAGACACTAAAATTGAAAAGCATTTCAAATGAACTCTGAAAAGGTTGAAAGTTGGCATGGTATCATCATTTCATCCACATAGCATGTGCAAGAAAGTTCAGAGGGTTACGGCAAAAACTGGATGCACTTCGTGTACAAAACGGACAATCTCTTTCAAAGTATCAGGATTTCATTTGGAAACTCGTCTGTTACAAAGGGATTTCATTTTTTAAAACTTCTTTGAACTCCTGACTTTTTGTGTGTTCGAAATGCACCATTCAAAGCCACATCATCATTTTTCAATCCTTTCTGACTTCTTGTTATTTTTCATGCATTTACTAATTATTTTGAGCTATAAGACCGTAAAATT
>NW_025306746.1:0-740 GCF_018294505.1 Triticum aestivum
TTAATATACTTTATGTTATTGAAAATCATTGAGATTATATAACTAATTCAAATGTAACTACCACATGTCTATACTATATAGCAATGAAGATGTATTTTTTTCAACTTTGCTTGGCCCCCCCTATGTCCAAATCCTAGCTCCGCCCCTGATTGCCGTAGAGCGAGGGGTGGTGGGCGTGTCAGAGCAATTGGGGGGGGGGGGTGTGCGGGGGTATGAGAAGGCAAAGAGGCCAGGGGAGAGGTTTGTTGGGATTTATTGTACGGACTAGCCTCCCAAAGCGAGAGGAGTAGTAACAGGAGGCGCAGGCTGATGCCGCCTACAACCACCAGCTCCTCCAGAAGAATCTGCAGACGGAGGAGCAACTCGCTGACGGCAAGGCGGTCACGCCGGACGGGGACATGGCTAAGCAGGAGGCGCTGCTCGAGTCGTACCGCACCACCCACGACATCCGCCTTGCCCGCTAGCGGTACCACCAGCGGGTGGCGGAGGTGGCAGCCGCCGGCAAGGAGTGCGACGGCAAGGTAGAGGAGGCGGTCTTCGACCTGGTTCATTAGCAAAAGTCTCGCCGTGTGCTGAGCATTGGGTTAGCATTGGGTTATCTCAAATACTCTGGACCAAACACTTTCACGGCTGCCTTTGTAAATTGTTTGACGAAGAAGATTGAAGTACTCTCTCTCTCCCATTGCCAAGTTGTCATCAATGGAATCCATCGGAATACCTTATGTCATCATGCAACAATG
>NW_025306747.1:0-740 GCF_018294505.1 Triticum aestivum
CGTTCGCCTTAGCAACCGTCTCCGGCCACCCCTTGCTTCCCCGACTAGCTCAGCAGCTCCGCCACGACCCCCTCTTCCTCCCCACCGCTCCACAGCTCCCCGGAAGCCCTGCATCGCCGCCACGTCGCCGTTCCCCTCTTCGGGCTCCGACCTTCGTCGCCGTCGAATTCGCCGTCACCAGCGCGTCCCCGAGCCCGCTAACCACCCCTGCAGCTCCGCGGTGAGCCCCCGGATCGTTTCCCCCTTCTTCCCTGGTCTCTTTCGACCTCTAGGCCCTAGCCCCACCTCGGCCGAGAGCTCCACGCCGCCGGCGATGTCGCCGTCGTGGCCACGGTCGCCGTAGCGCCCAACCGAGCACACCATCGTGCTCCACACCTCACTAGGAGCACGTAGCACGCACCAACACCTCCCCTAACGCCCTGCAACGCCGATTCCGACCGCACCCGAACTCTGGCCGCCGCAGCCGAGCTCGCCGCCGTCAACTCCGGCCACCCCGAGCCCAACCACCACCACCAATAGTCGCGGCTCAACCTCAGCAACACGTAGATGCCTTCCGCCGTCCATTTGGTTGCCGGAATGGCAAAAAGCACTTTCGCCGCCGTCTCGGACCTCGCCGGCGTCATGTCGCCGGTGGGGTTTGACTTGTCCGACCTGGGGTTTGACCCCCCAGGGTCACTGACGCGTGGGCCCTGTCGGACAGGTGGTTAGTTAGTCCTAATTACCGTTAGTCAACCCCCCCC
>NW_025306748.1:0-740 GCF_018294505.1 Triticum aestivum
CATGTATGTATTCATCAGTTGATCTACTTTGTCAATTTTATTACGTCCATGCAACCTACACTCTAATAGGTAATGATAGGTCCTAATCCCACCCGAGTATGTTTAGATTGGGTTCATTTTCCCATGCTATGCCCCAGATCCTACGCAAAATTTCGGCAGCACCTCCCCGCTGTTCTCCTGATACACGTCTCTGCAATAAACAGAGAGGATGTGTACCCGGAGAACAACAGGGGAGGCACTGACGAAATTTATGCGTCGGATCCGGAGCAAAGCATATGGGAAAACGAACCCAATCTAAACATACTCGGGCTGTCCATGGATAGCGTTGGACAATTCGAAAGAATCAAGGTTATAAATATGCAAATGCATGCATATTTATAACTATGACGCTTTCGAACGGGAGACACATATTGGTTACGCATACTGATGATTCAAGACACATATATATCTAGCTATCAAGTTTCATCGGAATAGATCAAATAATTAATGGAGGAGGAGGACATGTCATTTGTGCTCACCCACGAACGAAGGGGAAGAGCTCGTCAAACGCACGGCGAGGTCGTCGAACACCAAACCTCGCAGCGATGAAACAACTGCACATTTAAAACTACCAGATCAACACAATTATATATGATGTTTTTCATAACAAAATCGAAAGATATATGACCTAACTAATAATTCACAAATATATGACCCCGTCGGCTTCTGAAAGGCCAAAGAACACCTTTTCGGGAGGTGTC
>NW_025306749.1:0-739 GCF_018294505.1 Triticum aestivum
GCTGGGCCGGCTACAGGTAAGTGGCCCAGGTACTTCCTTCTCTCTCTCTCTTTTATTTCTATTTCAGTTCTGTTTTCTTTTTTTTTTAATTCTTTTGCCACTGTTTTGAATTAAAATAATAATTCAAACAATGCCAAAGCTCCTCTGAATATTTTATATTGCTAGATGGACTTTTCCAAAAGCTTATAAAATATTTCAGGGGGTATTTGAAATTATATTCTAATTATATGAATATAATTCAAATTCAAATAACTAATGAATTAAATCCAAAGTCCCAAAAATAAATCATTAAAAATGTTCAATATTTTGGTTGGGACCAGAACCCTTACCAAAAATTATCAAACATTTAAGAAGAGCCTTTTGGAGCAATGAATGAGATTTCTAGGGTTTTTGCCCCTCTTTTATTTAGGGTTTTGAGGCTTCCAATATTCCTCAATTCAAGTTTCAAAAATATAGACATGATGCACACATGAAGCTAGCCTAGAGCAATGCCAGAAACTAGGGATGTGACAACTCACCCCCACTAAACAAGAATCTCGTCTCGAGATTCAAGCGTAGGGTAGGATGAAGGGGAAACGCAAACTAGTATAATCTTCACGATCCAGGGTGCACTTCAAATGAACGTTGATTTGAACACCATTATTGTCTTGAAGTCTTGCTCTGAGAAATCCTGTCAACATGACTAGGAGGGAAGAAGGAGACTCTAGAAGGGTCGATCTTCTCGAAGATCGAACAACTC
>NW_025306750.1:0-739 GCF_018294505.1 Triticum aestivum
GGGACCTCATACATGCGGGATGGTGTGGTGGCATGTCCGAAGAGGCGGCACGCGTCTCCGGGTTGTGCCCCACCTCACGGACGGCGATGACGGTAGTAGACGTTCTGCGGTAACGATGCGGCGTGAATATTATTAAATACTCGGAGCGCGATAAAATCATGAGTTTTTTACACGACGTGGGCACATGTGTTGTAGGACTGATGGTAATTTTTCATAATTGTTCGTGATGGAGAAGTATCTGAACAATTCCCTCTACGAGGATTGCTCTTTGTGTGTCTACGACTGTGGCCGGCGGCCTCCGGGGGCTAGCATGCCGCCAAATCTTGCGTAGGTGGCCTCTCACAAGTCTGGAAGTGTTGTGGCGGGTGCATACGCCCTGTGGCGGGTGCAAATGCCCGGCTCGCGTCTCCGGGGTGTGCCCCCCGGAATCTGGAGGGGGGAAACGGACGCGTCGGGTCTACACGGAGGGGATGTTGCTGTGGGTCTGGCCCGGTTGTTGCTCGAAAGTGTTCCTATGGGCTGACCTAACACAACCGGGTGGAGAGGTCCACTGCTCAAAGCCCTTCCGTGCAAAGTCAAAGGGCTAGATCCCGTGGTCAAACGCTACAGGGTTAGGCGGAACGGGGGCCCTGGGGGAGGGGTAGCAATGCCACCGGAGCGTCGCACCGGGACCTCATACATGCAGGGTGGTGTGGTGGCATGTCCGAAGAGGCGGCACGCGTCTCCGGGTTGTGCCCCC
>NW_025306751.1:0-739 GCF_018294505.1 Triticum aestivum
TGTGCGTGTGTTGCGTGTGGTGGCGGCGGGTGAGGGGACGAGGGGAAAGGTGGGGGGGAGTGGGACGACGGGGGCAACGGGTTAGGGTTTCTGGGGGGTAGTGGCCTTGTAGGCCAGAGATGGGGGGCGGCTGGGCCGGCCGGTCGGCCAGCTGGGCCGGGGCCCAACGGGAGGGGAGGTTTTCTCCCCTTTTTTTTTTCTGGTTTTGTGTTTTCTCTTTTTCTTTTAGTTTTTCCTTTTTTTATATATATCGATTCGCATTAAGTAGAGCCATCAGTTGATTTTTGTAAAAAGTGTAACTTGCCTCATAACTCAAATTGCATTGAATGGCACTGCCACAAAAAGTTTTACTCCAGAATAAATTAGTTTAATATTTTATAAAATTACCAAAGGCATTTTATTAATTGTTTTGTTGCTGTTTTATCCACTTATAGTATTTAAACATTTTATGAAAGTGTGGTTCCTCCACCGTAGTTACTTCTGCACCGTTGGGCACAACCCGAACATTTTAGTTTTAAAGTTCGAAAATCTTGATGTTTGCCTTTTATTAAATTTTGAATTTGAATTGGTTTTTGAACTAACGCGGGATTAACAACAATAACTGCGGTGACGTGGCATCATTAACGGGGGATTACTGTAGCTAAATACCCGGGCGTCACAACTCTCCTCCACTACAAGAAATCTCGTCCCGAGATTTAAGAGGGGAGTAAGGGGGGTTCTGGTTATTCTAAGGGATCTT
>NW_025306752.1:0-739 GCF_018294505.1 Triticum aestivum
ACTAGAGTTGAACTAGCTCTATAAGCTAGTTCAAATAATTTTACACTAGAGTTGAACTAGCACTATAAGCTAGGTCAAATAATTTTACACTAGAGTTGAACTAGCTCTATAAGATAGTTCAAACAATTTTACACCAGAGTTGAACTAGCTCTATAGCCTAGTACAAATAATTTTACACTAGAGTTGAACTAGCTCTATAAGCTAGTTCAAATACTCTTAAAATGGAGTTGAACTAGCTCTATAAGCTAGTTCAAATAATTTTACACTAGATTTGTACTACCTCTATAAGCTTGTACAAATAATATTACACTAGAGTTGAACTAGCTCTATAAGCTAGTTCAAATAATTTTACACTAGAGTTGACCTAGCTCTATAGCCTAGTACAAATAATTTTAGACTAGAGTTGAACTAGCTTAGTTGAACTACCTCTATAAGCTTGTACACATAATTTTAGACTAGAGTTGAACTAGCTCTATAAGCTAGTTCAGATAATTTCACACTAGAGTTGAACTAGCACTATAAGCTAGGTCAAATAATTTTACACTAGAGTTGAACTAGCTCTATAAGCTAGTTCAAATAATTTTACACTAGAGTTGAACTAGCTCTATAGCCTAGTACAGATAATTTTACACTAGATTTGAACTAGCTCTATAAGCTAGTTCAAATACTCTTACACTGGAATTGAACTAGCTCTATAGCCTAGTACAAGTAATTTTACACTAGAGTTGAACTAGCTCTA
>NW_025306753.1:0-739 GCF_018294505.1 Triticum aestivum
CTTCGGAGTTCTGATGGGATCCGGTGCTTTAGTGCTGGTATGATCGCATCCGACATGTTACCCCGGTCTTCGTCCCTTATCCTTGCCCCTCCCAGCTCCACTACAAAGACGATTGTACATTGCTTTGGCCGCTCCCTCTCAACTACGGAGACGAGTTTAACGCGGTTTCCACCCCTCCCTCTCAACCGCACCAGTGCACGCTTGCCGCGCCACAACGCCGACGCTGGACCCGTGAATCGTGAGCACCCAGCTATGACTTACCGCACTCGTGCAAAATAATAAAACACGGTAAATATATTACTTACACGTGCGTTTTGTTTTGCAAGCGGCGCGAAAAAATTTAAAAACGGAATGCAACACGAGGACTTCCCAGGAGGTCACCCATCCTAGTACTACTCTCGCCCAAGCACGCTTAACTTCGGAGTTCTGATGGGATCCGGTGCTTTAGTGCTGGTATGATCGCATCCGACATGTTACCCCGGTCTTCGTCCCTTATCCTTGCCCCACCCAGCTCCACTACAAAGACGATTGTACATTGCTTTGGCCGCTCCCTCTCAACTACGGAGACGAGTTTAACGCGGTTTCCACCCCTCCCTCTCAACCGCACCAGTGCACGCTTGCCGCGCCACAACGCCGACGCTGGACCCGTGAATCGTGAGCACCCAGCTATGACTTACCGCACTCGTGCAAAATAATAAAACACGGTAAATATATTACTTACACGTGCGTTTTGTTTTGC
>NW_025306754.1:0-739 GCF_018294505.1 Triticum aestivum
AAAATAATTAGTAAATGCATGAAAAATGGTGCATGAAAAATAACAAATAAAATAAATAAGTAATTAGAAACAAAATAATATAAACTTTATTAAAATATATAAGTAGAAACAAAATAAAATAAACTTTAATAAAATTTATGAAACTAAAATTAACAAAGTATTTTCTGTTCAAAACATTATAAGAAACCTCTAGTATTATTGAAACTAAAATCATATAAAATTGATGCAACTAAAATTATTGAAGTATTTTCTGTTCAAAATCATTAAAAGCAAAAATAATTTTCATAAAGAACTTTTTTTGATAGAAACTTTAATAGCAAAAAGAATTATCATAAAGTAAAATAAATAAGTAATTAGAAACAAAATAAAATAAAATAAATAAGTTTTTTGTTGTAAGTAGAAACAAAACAAAATAAATAAAGCAAAAAAGAAAACAAAAAACAGGCAAAAAATAAAAAATATGCCACCTACTGGGCCACCACGGCCTGAATACGACTAGAAACCCATCGATGGGCCAGGATTCAGGCCCGCAGAAGGCCCAGTAAGCCCATCAGGCATAGCAGTGACAATTAGGCCCGTAAGCCTGCAATGGAGAGGGGTGCGGCAGTGGGGCTTATAAACCACTGCGCGCCCCTCTCAACTAGCGAGGTGGGACTAAACTTTCGACGCGGGCGCAGCAGCACAAGGCCTTTGGTCCTGGTTGGTGGCACCAACCGAGACTAAAGGTGTGCATTGGTAC
>NW_025306755.1:0-739 GCF_018294505.1 Triticum aestivum
TTCACCCGCATAGCATGTGCAAAAGAGTAGAGAAGGTCACGGCAAAAACTGGACGCACTTCGTGTACAAACTAGACAAACTCTTTCGGAGTATCAGGGTTTCGGACGAGAACTCATCTGTTACACGGGCACTTCAATGTTTTTTAAACTTATTTGAACTCCGGACTTCTTTTGTGTTCAGTATGCAGCATTCAAAGCGACGTCATCAATTTCCAACATGTCCTAACATCATTTGTTTTTTCGGTCATTTACCTAATTGTTTAGAGAGCTAAATGACCGTGAAATTGAAAATCACTACAAAATGAATTCTGAAAATGTTGAAACTTGGCATGGTATCATCATTTCACCCGCATAGCATGTGCGAAAGAGTAGAGAGGGTCACGACAAAAACTGGACGCACTTCGTGTACAAACTGGACAAACTCTTTCCGAGTATCAGGGTTTCGGACGAGAACTCATCTGTTACACGGGCACTTTGATGTTTTTTAAACTTATTTGAACTCCAACTTCTTTTGTGTTCAGTATGCAGCATTCAAAGTGACGTCATCAATTTCCAACATGTTCTGACATCATTTGTTGTTTTTTTGGTCATTTACCTAATTGTTTAGAGAGCTAAATGACCGTGAAATTGAAAATCACTACAAAATGAATTCTGAAAATGTTGAAACTTGGCATGGTATCATCATTTCACCCGCATAGCATGCGCGAAAGAGTAGAGAGGGTCACGGCAAAAACTGGACG
>NW_025306756.1:0-739 GCF_018294505.1 Triticum aestivum
CTATCATCATTTCATGCACATAACATGTGCAAGAAAGTTGAGAGGGTCCCGGCAAAAAAGGATGCACTTCGTGTACAAAACGGACAATCTCTTTCAAAGTATCAGGATTTCATACGGAAACTCGTCTGTTACAAAGGGATTTCATTTTTTTAAACATATTTGAACTCCTGACTTTTTGTGTGTTTAAAATGCACCATTCAAAGCTACATCATCATTTTTCAATCCTTTCTGACTTAATTTGTTATTTTTCATGCATTTACTAATTATTTTGAGCTATAAGACCCTAAAATTGAAAAGCATTTCAAATGAACTCTGAAAAGGTTGAAAGTTGGCATGGTATCATCATTTCATCCACATAGCATGTGCAAGAAAGTTGAGAGGGTTACGGCAAAAACAGGATGAACTTCGTGTACAAAACGGAAAATCTCTTTCAAAGTATCAGGATTTCATACGGAAACTCGTCTGTTAGAAAGGGATTTCATTATTTAAAACTTATTTGTACTCCTGACTTTTTGTGTGTCCAAAATGCACCATTCAAAGTCACATCATCATTTTTCAATCCTTTCTGACTTCACTTGTTATTTTTCATGCATTTACTAATTATTTTGAGCTATAAGACCCTAAAATTGAAAAGCAGTTCAAATGAACTCTGAAAAGGTTGAAAGTCGGCATGCTATCATCATTTCATGCACATAGCATGTGCAAGAAAGTTGAGAGGGTCCCGGCAAAAAAGGATGCA
>NW_025306757.1:0-739 GCF_018294505.1 Triticum aestivum
ATCCCCTCCGTGTAGACCCGACGCGTCCGTTTCCCCCTTCCAGGTGCCGGCGGCGGCGCCGTTCGTGAGGGGGGGCACACCCCGGACACGCGTGCCGCCTCTTCAGACATGCCACCACACCACCCCGCATGTATGAGGGCCCGGTACGACGGGCCGGCGGCATTGCTACCCCCTAGTGCCCCCGTCCCGCCTAACCCTGTAGCGTTTGACCACGCGATCTAGCCCTTTGACTTTGCACGGACGGGCTTTGACCAGTGGACCTCTCCACCCGGTTGTGTCAGTTCGGCCCATAGGGACACCCGGGAGCAACATCCGGGCCAAAAACAGAGCTACATCCACTCCGTGTAGACCCGACGCGTCTGTTTCCCCCCTCCAGGTGCCGGCGGCGGTGCCGTCCGTGAGGGGGGGGCACACCCCGGAGACGCGTGCCGGGCATTTGCAACCGTCACAACACTTCCAGACTTGTGAGAGGCCGCCTACGCAAGATTTGACAGTATGCTAGCCCCCGGAGGCCGCCGGCCACAGTCGTAGACGCGCGAAGAGCAATCCGCGTAGAGGGAAGTGTTCAGATACTTCTCCATCACGAAAAATTATGAAAAATTACCATCGGTCCTATAGCACATGTGCCCACGTCATGTAAAAAACTCATGATTTTATCGCGCTCCGAGTATTTAATAATATTCACGCCGCATCATTTCCGCAGAACGTCTACTACCGTGTCATCGCCGTCCGTGAGGGG
>NW_025306758.1:0-739 GCF_018294505.1 Triticum aestivum
AAGATCTACGGAAAGACCACTCCCACCTGTTTTCTAGCCAACCCGAATCTCGAGGGCGAGATTCATCTTAAGGGGGGTAGGTTTGTAACATCCCAAATTTTCAATTTGGTATGTTATACATAGATCATCATTGCATATCATGTTTTATTGCATTTTGACAAATCCTCGATAAATCCTAAGCAACTCAAGGACCCTCGGAGAGAGTTGGGGATTTTCTCGAATTTTCATATTTGATTTTCATCAAATAATAAGACGAGGATTTTGGTTTTAATTATTTTCCCTCCGGAAAAATATTTCATTTTAAAATAAACGAGAGGAGAAAATATGACTTCTCCAAAACAATTGAAATACTGGAGGAAAAATGTTAAAATCATTATTTGGAATTTATTTGGATTTTATTTGCAATTTTTATTGCATTAAAAATATTGCATGTTTTCAAAATATTTATTTTGATTTAAAAAAATGTTCACCCTATTCTAGATTTTCTAACTAGACGGGGAAAATTTATTTCATATTTTTCTGATGTTTATTTAGTTTTCTATGAATTATTTACCGCGGAACTTATTTAAAAAAAAAAATGCGCGCGCCCGACCGGGCCGCAGCCCAGCCAGGCCGCCGGCCCACCCCGCGCCCCTCTCCTCCTCGCGCACGAGACGCCGCCGCCGCCATGGCCGAGTCCGGCTCCCGCTGGCCACCCCCTCCCCCAAGTCACCTCCACCCCCCTATTTATACCGCCGCC
>NW_025306759.1:0-739 GCF_018294505.1 Triticum aestivum
CGCCGCCCCCTGTGAGCACAGCCTCCTCCCGCGCCCCTCCCGTCCCGCGCCCCTGCGCGGCCGGCGCGCCGCCACCCCTGCCCTGCGCGGCCGTCGCGTGTCGCCCCGCCGCCCCTGCCCTGCATTTTCCATAGCAATTTCCGTAGCATTTTTTTGCATATTTTTGTGTATATGTGTTTGTATGTGTATATATGTGTACATGTTCATAGTATTTTTTTTCATAAGTGTATTTTTTTTGTTCATTGCATTTTTTTCATATATATAATGTATATATGTATGTGGTAGCTATATATTTGATGAATGGATGTGGCTATGTATGTATGAATATAATGTTCATAGCATTTTTTTGTTTATATATGTTTTTTCATATATGTATTAATTTTTTATTTAGGTTGTTAATTAGTAGATATCGATTTTAGGTTAGTGTATTTTAGGTTAGTGTAGAGGAGAAAGGAAAATAAGGAAAAGTAAGAAAAGAGGGAGAAGGAAGAAGGAAGAAGAAGAAGAAAAAGAATGAGAGGAAAAAGGAAAATAAAAAGAGGAGAATAAGAAAGGAATAGAGGAGAAGAAGAAAAAATACACTATTCCTTCTTTTTTTTTCTCCTCTATTCCTTTCTTCTTCTAGAACAAAAACTAATTGGACCAATGGAGGAGTCACATACCAAGGAACAATCTCCCCAATCAGTTTTGCGAGAGGTGCTTTGAGCAAAGAGATCGAAAATCACAGCAAAAGTGGCTG
>NW_025306760.1:0-739 GCF_018294505.1 Triticum aestivum
GGCGGCGGGTGCGGCTCCGGCGGCGGTGGTGGTGAGGAAAGAGAGGGGGGCGCTATATATATAGGAGGGGGGCGGCGGCTTGGGGAAGGGGTCGGGCGAGGGGAGGCGTGCGGCGGCCGGATTCGGTCATGGCGGCGGCGAGCTCCCGTGCGGGATGAGGAAGGCGCGAGGCGGGCCGTCGGCTGGGCCATTGGCCCAGTCGGCGCGCGGGCGGATTTTTTTTTTTAAATTAGTTCCGCGGAAAAAAAATTCGTAGAAAAATAAATAAAAACCAGAAAAATATAAAATAAATTTTCCCCGTCTAGTTAGAAAATCTAGAATAGGGTGAACATTTCTTTTAAACCAAAATAAATATTTTGAAAACATGCAATATTTTTAATGCAATAAAAATTGCAAATAAAATCCAAATAAATCCAATAAATGATTTTAATATTTTTCCTCCAGTATTTCAATTGTTTTGGAGAAGTCATATTTTCTCCTCTCGTTTATTTTTAAAATTGAAATATTTTTCCGGAGAGAAAATAATTAAAATAAAATCCTCGTCTTATTATTTGATGAAAATCAAATATGAAAATTCGAGAAAATCCCCAACTCTCTCCGAGGGTCCTTGAGTTGCTTAGGATTTATCGAGGATTTGTCAAAAATGCAATAAAACATGATATGAAATGATGATCTATGTATAACATTCCAAATTGAAAATTTGGGATGTTACAAACCTACCCCCCTTAAGATGAATCTC
>NW_025306761.1:0-739 GCF_018294505.1 Triticum aestivum
GTCGGGGCGGCGTCGGCGCGGCGTCCGGGCGGCGTCCGGGCGGCGAGGAGAGGGCGAGGGAGGGAGAGGGCGAGGGCGAGGGCGAGGGCGAGGGCGAGGGCAGCGGCGGCGGCGGCGGTGGATCGAGAGGGAGAGAACTGGCGAGGGGGGAGAGGGAAGGTGGGATCGGGCGAAGGGGGGATCGGGCGAAGGGGGATCGGGCCACAATACTAATGGCGCACCTCACCGTGGTGCGCCATTAGCATGTCCATACTAATGGCGCACCTCACCGTGGTGCGCCATTAGTACTTTTTTTTATTTCAACTCGAGCCAAAAGGTTATGTACTACCAGAACCTATCCACGTCAAGCCCACTCTACTAGCTCGACTGGTCAGTAGCCAGTTCTCACACCAGGAGGTCCTGGGTTCGACTCCCAGGCTCCACAAATTTTTTTTTTATCATTTAAAAAGCTGTTTGATACTTATTTATGTTTATATATGTTCAAACTTGTTTAAATAATAACAGTAATATTTTTTTATAAGACAGTAGCATTTAAAAAGCTGTTTGATACTTATTTTTTTTATAAGACGGTGCGCGGGGTGCGGGGGGTCGGCGGCGGCGGTTGGGTAGGGGAATCGAGGGTGCGGTGGGTCGGCGGCGGCGGCCGGTGGACTTGGGGGGTGCTCGGCGCCGAGGGGGACCGGATCTGGCGAGGTGGGATAGCGGTCGAGATGGAGGGGGATCGAGGTGGGCTCCACAA
>NW_025306762.1:0-739 GCF_018294505.1 Triticum aestivum
GCCCGTTTCGTCGACTATTACTCACCGTTTTGGGGCCCCAAAGCGATTTCCATGGTTGTTGAACCCCATGGTGCGCTTACGTGTCGATCATCAACAATCGCAGTTTGGGCCGATTTTGGCCCGTTTCTTGCACTATTAATTAGTTTTGGCCGTCCCGCAGTGATTTCCACGATTGACGAACTCCGTGGTGCGTTTACATGTCAGTCATCAACACACAAATTTGGTCGACTCTGGTCCATTTCGTGCACGATTATTCACCATTTTGGCGTCCCAGAGCGATTTCCATGATTGACAATTCTCGGGGTGCGTTTGCGTGTCTGTCCTCAACACTCACAGTTTGGGCCAATTCTGACGCGATTCGAGGACTATTACTCAACATTTAGGGGTCCCGAAGCGATTTCCATAGTTGTTGAACCCCCCAATGCGTTTACGTACCGGTCATGAACACTCACAGTTGTGGCCGATTCTGGCCCGTTTCGTGGACTATTACTCACTGTTTGGGGTCCCGGTGTGACTTGCGCAATTAACAAACCCCGGGGTGCGTTCACGTGTCGATCATCAACACTCGCAGTTTCGGCCGATTCGGGCTCGTTTTGTGGCACTCCCAGTTTTGGCCGATTCTGGCCCGTTTCATGGACTATTACTCACTGTTTTGGGGTCCCGGAGTGCTTTCCTTGATTAACAAACCCCGGGGTGCGTTTACGTATCGGTCATCAACACTCATGGTTTTTGTCGATTC
>NW_025306763.1:0-739 GCF_018294505.1 Triticum aestivum
GTGTGTGTGTGTGTGTGTGTGTGACCTCAACATACACATGGTGACCATTGGTTGATTAGCAAATCTTAGAGCAGTCGATGGAAGAGCTGATGGCGTAGGGGATGTTGACGCCACACTTGGAGGGAATGTCGGCGGCGTTGCCAGCGTTGAGCCTACCGGGAGCGCTCTTGATGCACCACTACAAGAAATATGTCAACTAATGACCTTCTGTCAGTGACCCTAGAAGAATTGGTCATAGATCTATGACCATTTGAGACCAATTGGTCAAAAGCTGTTTGGGGGGCTCCAAACCCTAAACCATTGCGACCATTTTGGTCAGAAAGATCGTAATTTCCTTACACGAAATGGTCACAAAGCAAACAAGGTTGTTCCGCTGCCTTATTTCTAGTTGTTAACGACCAATATAGATGGCCATAGCCTTGTAGATTGTGGTGGGTTGTGATGACTAGGCGCCATCTCATCAGTTTTGCCTATGTGTCACATGTGTCAATTTTTGCCCTAGGTTGTGAAGCAACCTATATTTCTGTTATTCCAAAAATTCCCAAATAATTCTCATAAATTGTTTGGATCATATCTTCATCAAATCTGTCAAAAACCTTCCTTTCCTAGTTCAAAAATAACTCAACAATATTCATTTTCCTATTTTGTTCAGAGTAGCAGTTTGTGAAGGAAGTACCACTTTGGCATGCCCAAATAGTATCCATTTTCTACAGTGCTTTCCTATGCCCAAATAACCATC
>NW_025306764.1:0-739 GCF_018294505.1 Triticum aestivum
CCTATTTCAGTATTTCGAAGAAAAGGATTATCAAACGGAGTCCAAATGGAATGAAACCTTCGGGAGCGTGATTTTTGGAACGAACGTGATCTAGAGGACTTGGAGTGCAAGTCAAGAAGCAGTCGAGGCGGCCACGAGGGTGAAGGGCGCCCCCCCTACTGGGCGCGCCCCTATCTCGTGGGCCCCTCGGGCGTCCACCGACCTACTTCTTCCTCCTATATATACCGACGTACCCCAAGAACATCAGAACAAACCAAGAAAACCTAATTTCACCGCCGCAGCCATCTGTGTCCGCGAGATCCCATCTTGGAGCCTTCGCCGGTGCTCCGTCGGAGGGGGAATCGATCATGGAGGGCCTCTACATCATCTCCAAGGCCTCTCCGATGAGTTGTGAGTAGTTTACCACAGACCTTTGGATCCATAGTTATTAGCTAGAAGGCTTCTTCTCTCTTTTTGGATCTCAATACCATGTTCTCCTCGATCTTCTTGGAGATCTATTCGATGTAACTCTTTTTGCGGTGTGTTTGTCGAGATCCGATGAATTGTGGGTTTATGATCAAGTTTATCTATGAGAAATATTTGAATCTCCTCTGAATTCTTTTATGTGTGATTAAGTTATCTTTGCATGTCTCTTCGAATTATCAGTTTGGTTTGGCCTACTAGATTGATCTTTCTTGCAATGGGAGAAGTGCTTAGCTTGGGTTCAATCTTGTGGTGTCCTTTCCCAGTGATAGCAGAG
>NW_025306765.1:0-739 GCF_018294505.1 Triticum aestivum
GGCTCGGGTGCGGGCGGCGGGGTGAGAGGGAGGAGGCGAGGGGGGGTATATATGAGGGGGGGCGGCGGCTTGGAGGAGGGGCAAAGGCGGCGGGGCTCCCGTGCCCGAGCTGGACACGGCGCGGCGGCGGCATCGCGTACGCGGGGAGGAGACGGCGCAGGCGGGCCGGCGGCTCGGCTGGGCCTCGGCCCAGTCGGGCGCTGCGCATTTTTTTTAAATGTTCCGCCAAAAAATTCGTAGAAAAAAAATAAAAATCCAAAAAAGATAAAACAAATTTTCCCCGTCTAGTTAGAAAATCTAGAATCGGGTGAACATTTTTTTGTCACAAAATAAATTTTTGAAAACATGCAATATTTTTTTAATGCAAATAAAATCCGAATAAATTCCAATAAATGATTTTAACACTTTTCCTCCAGTATTTCAATTGTTTTGGAGAAGTCATATTTTCTCCTCTCATTTATTTTGTTTAATGAAATATTTTTCCGGAGAGAAAATAATTAAAACCAAAATCCTCGTCTTATTATTTGATGAAAATCAAATATGAAAATTTGAGAAAATCCCCAACTCTCTCCGAGGGTCCTTGAGTTGCTTAGGATTTATCGAGGATTTGTCAAAATGCAATAAAATATGATATGCAATGATGATCTATGTATAACATACCAAATTGAAAATTTGGGATGTTACAAACCTACCCCCCTTAAGATGAATCTCGCCCTCGAGATTCGGGTTGGCTAGAAAA
>NW_025306766.1:0-739 GCF_018294505.1 Triticum aestivum
AGTGAGTAATAGTCCACGAAACGGGCGAGAATCGGCCAAAACTGTGAGTGTTGATGACCTACACGTAAGCGCGCCTTGGGGTTCAACAACTATGGAAATTTGTTTGGGGCCCAAAAATGGTGAGTAATAGTACACGAAACGGCTCAGAATCTGCCAAAACCGCGAGTGTTAATGACCAAAACGTAAACGCACCCCAGGGTTCGTTAATCGTGTAAATCACTCCGGGACCCCAAAACAGTGAGTAATAGTCCAGGAAACGGGCTAGAATCGGCCAAAAATGTGAGTGTTGATGACCGACACGTATGCGCACCTTGGGGTTCAACAACTATGAAACCGGTTTGGGGCCCCAAAACGGTGAGTAATAGTCCATGAAACGGATCAGAATCGGCGAAAACCGCGAGTGTTGATGACCGAATCGTAAAGGCACCCCAGGGTTCGTTAATCGTGGAAACCTCTCTGGGACCCCAAAACAGTGAGTAATAGTGCATGAAATAGGCCAGAATCGGCCAAATCTGTGAGTGTTGATGACCTATGCGTAAGCGCGCCTTAGGGTTCAACAACTATAGAAATTCATTTGGGGCCAAAAAACGGTGAGTAATAGTCCACGAAACGGGTCAGAATCGGCCAAACCCGCTAGTGTTGATGACCAAAACATAAACGCACACCAGGGTTCGTTAATCGTGGAAATCATCTCCGGGACCCCAAAACAGTGAGTAATAGTCCACGAAACGGGCCAGAA
>NW_025306767.1:0-739 GCF_018294505.1 Triticum aestivum
GTTACCGCCGCCGCGTGGCCGATTGGAGGGTATACATCGCTGATCCCTCTCGTATTTCTTTCTGTTGTAGCAGTACTAGCGATATGCGTAGATATTTCTACTATTTGCGTAGTACATGCTCTGTTAGATCATAATCAGTGGGTTATCAATGATGTTCATGTCATGCTCATGATTTATTCATGGATTAATTTAATCGAAAAACTGCCTATCTTCTTATCATGTGTTACAACAAGAAGAACAACGGTGGCGGCAGCATTGTTGTGTGGTTTGTAGTCCTAGGCCTAGCACTGCTCATTGGCGCTGCAGCGGCGAAGAGGAAGCAAGGGGGCACAACCGTCAACCTGCCTGGCTGGTACTGCGAGGAGAAGTGCCACGGCAAGCAGGACTACATATACTGCTACAGATGGTGCAGGGCGAGCCCCAGCCCCAGCAGCGGCGCCGCCCTACGTCTGGCATCCCATAGAGGAACAGGAGAGGAAGGGACAAGAGGAGGCGGCGGAGTTGGGCTCGTGGGGGAGGGTGTAGGGCGTGAAGAAGAGAGGAAGCAAGGGGACATTGTCGTCCATCCACCATGGTCTTGCGAACTCGAATGCGAAGACATAGTTGATCCAGACTTTGACCCTGACTCCTACATGCCTTGCGTCCGTGAATGCGACTTGGGGTTCAGGAATACCGTGCATCGGAGCGCAGAAGGAGAAGAAGAAAGAGAAGGAGGAGGAGCCGGTCTCCTGGCAATGCC
>NW_025306768.1:0-739 GCF_018294505.1 Triticum aestivum
AAAAATTCCACATGATTAAATATTAATCCAAATGCAATAATTCCAGTTCCTAAATTCTTGTAAAAATCCCACCGATATAATGGTGTAACTTTCATACATGCTCAACCAACTTTTCTTTACTGTTCAAATTTAAATTCAAAATTGAGCAATCAAATCCTTGTTTGAAAACCAATTGCTCTGTCCCTATAGCTCCAAATCCAAAACTAAAAAATTTCCCCTTCTAAGTTTTGCTCCTAGCATGTTACAAAAATAAGTTGACATTTTTTTGAGCACTTTGACTTTTCTGTTTTTATTATTGTCTTATTTTTCTGTTGTTTTCTTGTGAAGATTAGATCCCGTATTTGACGAAGTTGCTGAAGAAGAAGAAGGAGAAGGATTTGAAGACCCTGAAGACCAATCCAATCAAGGCAAGTAGCCCTTTGACCATGTTTGAGAAACCCTTTTTATGCATGTCATATAGCACTTTTCTTGCTTGCCTCCGTTACCATTACTTCCTCATTGATACTTGCATTGTCCATGACTCTACCTTCTTATGAGAGTTATGCCGGTGGGAGTAGTTAGGATGCTAAAGTAGTTGCTATGCAAAAAGGGACGGGAATATGCATGGTGATGGAGACAAACAAAAGACTTTTCGAAAACCCCGTCGGGTGCCACTTATGCCAGAGGGAGATAATGAGATGGGTAACCACTTGATGACGAAGTGGTGTACCGAGATAAGTGTGTGTGTTGCTTTCAAAAA
>NW_025306769.1:0-739 GCF_018294505.1 Triticum aestivum
TGGACTATTACTCACCGTTTTGGGGTCCGAGAGCGATTTCCATGATTGACAATCCCCGGGGTGCGTTTACGCGTCTGTCGTCAACACTCACAGTTTTGCCAATTCTGACACGTTTTGTGGACTATTACTTACCGTTTTGGGGGCCCAAAGTGATTTACATAGTTGTTGAAGCCCAAGGTGCACTCACGTGTCGGTCATTAACACTCGCAGTTTTGGCCGATTCTGGCCCGTTTCGTGGACTTTTACTCACCGCTTTGGGGTCCGAAAGCGATTTCCATGGTTGTTGAACCCCAATATGTGCTTACGTGTTCGTCGTCGAAACTCGCGGTTTGGGCCGATTCAGGCCCGTTTCTAGGACTATTACTCAGTTTTGGGGTCCCTAAGTGATTTCGACGATTGACGAACCCCGGGTTGCGTTTATGTGTCGGTCATAACCACTCACAATTTTCGCCAATTCTTGTCCGTTTTTGTGGACTATTATTCACCGTTTTGGGGTCCCGGAGCGATTTTCACGATTGACGATCCCCATGGTGTGTTTGCATGTCCAGCGTCAATACTCACAGTTTTGGCGAATTCTGACCGTTTCGTGGACTATTACTCACTGTTTTGAGGTCACGGAGTGATTTGCATAGTTGTTGAACCCCAAGACAGTTTTGGCCGACTCTAGCCCGTTTCGTGGACTATTACTCATTGTTTTGGGATCTCGGAGTGATTTGCACGATTGGTGAACTCCGAGGTG
>NW_025306770.1:0-739 GCF_018294505.1 Triticum aestivum
CCTTCTCAATTTAAGTTTTCAGTTGTACAACCAAGTTCCTTCTTCATACCATGTAAATTAAACTATACAGAGCAAGTGATCTTCTTTTGAAGTGCATGTATGCTTCTGTTCCTGATTCGTAATCCCGTGGTGTGGTGAACCTACCCACTACAGCACAATGTCATATTCTACAATGTCTTAACTATGAACAATGTCATATCATTCTACTATTATTTAAACCGTCTCTTTATTTGCCAATCTAAAATGGGATAAATTGACAGCACACTAACCATTGATATTTATGAGTTCTTGCTCTGTAATCCAGTGGTGTCATGAAGCTGCCAACTCCTTCACAATGCCATTTCCTGACATGTCTTGACCTGAACAATACCATATTGTGTTAATGCTATTTTAAACTGTGTCACTTTATTCGTTAGTAAGAAATGTGATGAATTGTCAGCATTGATACTTATATGTGCAGAACATGTCATATGTCTGCTTGTTTATCTTTCAGAGTGAGGAGGATATAAGTGTGAAACAAGCGCAGTCTCATCAGCTTGCTCAACTGCTTGCGATGCAGCTCTTGTGCAGGGCTAACCTTTCTTGAAGTCTATTGAAGTGTTGTCGGCGTGTTTATTTGCACTGGTGGCGGTCTTTGATGCCCAGTGGATGTAATATGTTGTAATTCCTTTATTGTATAGTCTAGGTTTTTTCTTATTCACGATGTTGTAGTTATTTTATTGTATATATATATATATAT
>NW_025306771.1:0-739 GCF_018294505.1 Triticum aestivum
ACACGATTGAAAACAAGATGAACATGTTGCGCGATAACTGAAGACCAGGATCAATTAATAAAAACACTACGTTTACATTGACAAGTTCGGGAGCTTTTTCTTCATTACGGTGTTGCCTTGTATAAAGACAAACAAATGAGCTACTCAACTCCAGGTTGTCTCTGCATATACTTCTTTATAAATCTCTCCCTGAAGAAGATTGTTTACCTTAATTAGCTATCTAGAAATCTTGCTTCACAAGATTACTTGACTTGTTAACAAGCTTACTTTACTTCTTGTCAAGCCTGCCTTATCTTGACAAGATTACTTGACCTCTAGGATGAGAGGAATCATTCATGGCAAGCTGACTTGCTTCTACGTGGCAAGCTTGCTTAGCCTTCAAGCATATGCTTCAACGAGAAGCTAACTTGTCTTGCAATTTTGATTCCTTGTTGAGCCAAATGTCTGCTTGCATGAGCCATATGTCAATATCTTGGTAGTCTTCTCGCCAAAAAATTAATATCTCGGTACTCGCCACCAAACCATAGTTGTTTCATAATAACAATAATAATAGTAGTTATTGAGAGATTAGGTGTAATACTATATCAACGGATATATAGTTCATACTTCATAGTACTCTCCTAGTTTGAGAAAAATAAGCAGTCATACCAACTTGGAGTAGAAGAGCAATGCCCCTCAAGTTTGAAGGATATGTTCAAATCTCCCCTTAATTCCCCGTTCGCACATCTACCCTATCACA
>NW_025306772.1:0-739 GCF_018294505.1 Triticum aestivum
CTCGTAATTACACCCCGGGGTTCGTTAATCGTAGAAGTCACCTCGGGACCCCAACACAGTGAGTAATAGTCCATGAGACGGGCCATAATCGGCCAAAACTGTGAGTGTTGATGGACGACATGTAAATGCATCCTGGGATTCGTTAGTCATGCAAATCAATCCGGGCCCCCAAAAGAGTTTTGTTGACCGACACGTAAACGCACCCCAGGGAACGTTAATTGGGCAAATCACTCCAGGACCCCAAAATAGTGAGTAATAGTCCACGAAACGGGCCAGAATCAGCCAAAACTATGAGTATTGATGACTGACACGTAAACGCACCCCTGGGGTTCGTTAATCGTGGAAATCACTCTGGGACCCAAAACAGTGAGTAATAGTCCACGAAACGGGCCAAAATCGGCCAAAACTATGAGTGTTGATGACCGACATAG
This sequence comes from Triticum aestivum, assembly GCF_018294505.1. Classification (NCBI taxonomy): domain Eukaryota; kingdom Viridiplantae; phylum Streptophyta; class Magnoliopsida; order Poales; family Poaceae; genus Triticum; species Triticum aestivum. The sequence goes on from NW_025306772.1 coordinate 432, forward strand.
ACGCACCCCGGGTTTGTTAATCAAGGGATCACTCCGGGACCCCAAAACAGTGAGTAATAGTCCATGAAATTGGCCAGAATCAGCCAAAACTGTAAGTGTTGACTACTGACACGTAAATGCACCCCAAAACAATGAGTAGTAGTCCACGAAACGGGCCAGAATCATCCAAAACTATGAGTGTCGATGAGCGACACATAAACGCACACCGGGGTTCGTTAATCGTGGAAATCACTCAGGGACCCCAAATTAGTGAGTAATAGTCCATGAAACGGGCCAGAATCGGCCAAAACTATGAGTATTGATGACCG
>NW_025306773.1:0-739 GCF_018294505.1 Triticum aestivum
CAAGGCGAACAAGAACGGCGACAAGGTGAAAAACGGCGGGAAGTCAGTGACTAGTGGTGGCGGAACGGGAGGCGCCAACGTGCAGGCGCATCGCAACATCCCCATCCAGTACCCGATGCTCACCGACGCCAACTATGGCGTGTGGGCGGTAAAGATGAAGATTATTCTCCGAACCCTTCGAGTGTGGGAGGCCATTACGGACGACGATGTCGATCAGGAGTGCGACAAAGGTGCCATGGCCGCCATAGCCTAGTATGTGCCAGATTCCATGCTGATGACATTGACGGAGTTCGAGACAGCAAGAAAGGCGTGGAATATATACATGACCACCCGTGTAATGTGATCAGCCAGAAAAAGATCAATGAAGATAAAAAAGCTCAGGAGCGACACTCCCCTGTTGCAATCGCAAAATAGTCCCGATCAGCTTTTGTCGTTCGCGACGTTCTACGTGGGTTCCGCCGAAGTCGATCGATCCGGCCAGTTACGAGCTAGCAAGACGCCTTGGTGGCACTCTAGATCCAAAGCCAGCTGCTTGTGTACTTGCACGTACGCACGTGTAGCTCATCGGTTATTTGGTCTAGCGATCAAAAGCCAACAATTGGTACCTAGAGCCTCGGCGATCTACGATGACGGACAGTGACGCTGAGTCAGTCAAGTCCAGCAACGACGTTTCAAGGGGAACAAGTTCGGCAACGGCGGTTCCAAGGTGAACAAGAACGGTGACAAGGTGAAAAAGGGC
>NW_025306774.1:0-739 GCF_018294505.1 Triticum aestivum
TTCTTCCTTATGTATTGCGTCTAATTGCCTTTGGTCATAAATAGCAAGACACTGATGGAGGAGCCGCCCAGCTCATGCTGTGACTGTTCCAGCTTTCTGTGCTAAGAAATCACTGACTGCCAGGAAAGGGAAGTGGACTGTGTGCCAGAGGTATGATCTAGCAATTTTTCATGTCATTTCCTCTTTGCAGTGTGCTACTTGTTTTCTGATGTTGTGCATGTTCCAGTTTAGAGCTCATGCATCCACTCTTTATTTCTGAATTAAGTTAGTGATGCACACTCTACAAATGAGATCCTCTTCTGTTATGAAGAATTGTTATGGATCTCCGCTTCTTCAAGAGGCTAATTGTTTTGATATATACCATATGTAATTACATTTTTGGTTGTCAAAGTGCAATGTGTAAAGTACAGAAGGACCATCTACAAACATTAAAAAACTGCAATGGTTTGATCTTGAGAAGAGCATGCCAGCACTTGCTTGTTTCACATCCTGTCCTGGTTGCTTGACGGCTGCCTCGTTGGCTAGCAAGGTTAGATGTGGTATAATTATTGTGCTTGATTACTTCTTGCTGCATGTTCCATTAGCTTGTAAAAAAAAGTTTCCTTGTTTACTTGGGCTGGTGATTTTGCTTCTGTTTGCTGCTTGGGAAAACATGTGTGTCCCCTGTTTTTCATGCATTGCAACATGTGCGTGCAATAAGTACTAGCTGCAGCTCATTATGAATATAGTTCCTGCAGCC
>NW_025306775.1:0-739 GCF_018294505.1 Triticum aestivum
GCCACCTCCTGCTTCCTTCTCTCGCCCTCGATGCCCCGGACGAAGCCACGCAGCTGCCCCGCACCGCTCTCACTCTCCCTCGCCCTCCTCCTCTCCCCCTGCTCTCTCTCTCACCCGAGAACCACCGCCGCCGCCGTTCGCCATAGCCATCACCACCGACCTCCCCTCGCCTCCCCGACACACGCGGAAGCTCCGCTCCTCCGCCCTGAAGCTCCCCGTCAAGCCGTGCCCCTCCGGATGCCCCGTGGAGCCGTCGCCGTCGCCAAATTCGACCCCGGCCGCCGTGGACCCTCGCCGGCGATTCGGGAGCTACCGGGCATCCCCGACCTCGCCCTCGCGCTCGCTAGTTCCGCGGTGAGCCCCCGCACCGAACCCCCTCCTCCCCGTGTCCGTTTGCCCCGTCTAGCTAGCTCGCCACCGTGCCCGTAAGCCCCTCGCCGCCGGCCATGGCGCCACGGTGGCACGAGCCCAAGCCGGTCCCTTCCGCGCGCGTGCCCGTGTTCCTGGTGACGCCAGGAGCCCGTAGGAACCCTCCGTCTCCACTGCCGTGCACCACAACGCCGCGGCCGCAAGTTGCCGAACTCCGGCCGCCGCCCTGAGCTCTGCTCCGGCGAGCTCCGGCGCCCCCGCAGCCCCCCCCACCAGCTCCCCTGGATGCGCGTGAGCGCGGGCTTCGCGTGGGTGTTCTCCGCCGCCCGAATGGTCGCCGGAACGGCGATCCCGAGCCCCTCCGCCGTCT
>NW_025306776.1:0-739 GCF_018294505.1 Triticum aestivum
CCACCCCCTCGCCGTAGCCACGCCCTCCGTCCACCCCACGCCGTGCCACCGTGTCCAGGAGCTTCGCCGCCGTCCACTTCATCGAGCTAGCCGAGCCCCGTGTGCTCGAGCGGCCCGAGACCACCGCACCGACCTCGCCCGAGCTCGCCGTCGCCGGAGATCCCCTTCAACGCCATCGCTGCCTCAGCTCGTCCCCGACCCCGCCGGTGGCCTCTACGGGAGCGCTGTGAGCCTAGCTACTCCTCCGATCCTCTCTCTCTCATTCCCGAGCCGTGTAGCCACCGCACGAGGATCACACGCCCGCACCGCCGCGGATCTCGTCGCCGACGTGCTTCCGGCCACACTCCGGCCACAAGATGGTGTCCATCTTACTCCCCGAGTCCCACAGCACCTAGCTAGCCACTCCACGAGCCTCACCGACCCCTCTAGCGCCAAGTTCATCCTCGACCGAACCCCGGTGGCCGCCAAAGTCGTCGCCGGCGCCAACTCCGGCCACCCCGACCCCAACGGACTCCACCAAGAGCTGCGGCTTGTCCTCAGCTCCACTCCGGTGGTCTCCGCGACCCATTTGGTGGCCGAAATGGCCAAAACCACTTCCGCCGCCGCGTCGGGCTCGCCGGCGACTAAACGCCGGCAGCCGACTTTGACTTTGACCACGGGTGGGCCCTGGTTGACTCCCCTGAGTCAATGACAGGTGGGGCCCAGCCCTGTTAATTAAACAGGTTTAGTTTTAATTAAA
>NW_025306777.1:0-739 GCF_018294505.1 Triticum aestivum
CGGATCCCATCAGAACTCCGAAATTAAGCGTGCTTGGGCGAGAGTAGTACTAGGATGGGTGACCTCCTGGGAAGTCCTCGTGTTGCATTCCCTTTTTAATTTTTTTCGCGCCGCTTGCAAAACAAAACGCACGTGTAAGTAATATATTTACCGTGTTTTATTATTTTGCACGAGTGCGGTAAGTCATAGCTGGGTGCTCACGATTCACGGGTCCAGCGTCGGCATTGTGGCGCGGCAAGCGTGCACTGGTGCGGTTGAGAGGGAGGGGTGGAAACCGCGTTAAACTCGTCTCCGTAGTTGAGAGGGAGCGGCCAAAGCAATGTACAATCGTCTTTGTAGTGGAGCTGGGAGGGCCAAGGATAAGGGACGAAGACCGGGGTAACATGTCGGATGCGATCATACCAGCACTAAAGCACCGGATCCCATCAGAAGTCCGAAGTTAAGCGTGCTTGGGCGAGAGTAGTACTAGGATGGGTGACCTCCTGGGAAGTCCTCGTGTTGCATTCCCTTTTTAATTTTTTTCGCGCCGCTTGCAAAACAAAACGCACGTGTAAGTAATATATTTACCGTGTTTTATTATTTTCCACGAGTGCGGTAAGTCATAGCTGGGTGCTCACGATTCACGGGTCCAGCGTCGGCGTTGTGGCGCGGCAAGCGTGCACTGGTGCGGTTGAGAGGGAGGGGTGGAAACCGCGTTAAACTCGTCTCCGTAGTTGAGAGGGAGCGGCCAAAGCAATGT
>NW_025306778.1:0-739 GCF_018294505.1 Triticum aestivum
CTTCATTTGTTATTTTTCATGCATTTACTAATTATTTTGAGCTATAAGACCCTAAAATTGAAAAGCATTTCAAATGAACTCTGAAAAGGTTGAAAGTTGGCATGATATCATCATTTCATCCACATAGCATGTGCAAGAAAGTTGAGAGGGTTACGGCAAAAACTGGATGCACTTCGTGTACAAAACGGACAATCTCTTTCAAAGTATCAGGATTTCATCCGGAAACTCGTCTGTTACAAAGGGATTTCATTTTTTTAAACTTATTTGAACTCCTGACTTTTTGTGTGTTCAAAATGCACCATTCAAAGCCACATCATCATTTTTCAATCCTTTCTTACTTCATTTGTTATTTTTCATGCATTTACTAATTATTTTGAGCTATGAGACCCTAAAATTGAAAAGCATTTCAAATGAACTCTGAAAAGGTTGAAAGTTGGCATGATATCATCATTTCATCCACATAGCATGTGCAAGAAAGTTGAGAGGGTTACGGCAAAAACTGGATGCACTTCGTGTACAAAACGGACAATCTCTTTCAAAGTATCAGGATTTCATCCGGAAACTCGTCTGTTACAAAGGGATTTCATTTTTTAAAACTTATTTGAACTCCTGACTTTTTGTGTGTTCAAAATGCACCATTCAAAGCCACATCATCACTTTTCAATCCTTTCTTACTTCATTTGTTATTTTTCATGCATTTACTAATTATTTTGAGCTATAAGACCCTAAAATTGAAAAG
>NW_025306779.1:0-739 GCF_018294505.1 Triticum aestivum
CGCGGCGAAGAAGTTGGATCGAGAAGAAGTACTGGTGATCGATGAAATTGATTTTTTCGTAAGTGCCATATATATAGGAGGGATCTTTAGCCACCAACTGATACTAAAGGCCAATTTTCGCTAGGCCAAGGGGCGGGAAACGGCCCCTTTAGTACCAGTTCGTGCCACAAACCGGTAGTAAAGACCCCCCCCCTTTAGTACCGGTTGGAGCCACCAACCGATACTAAAGATTGTGCGCTGCCACCGGGGGTGCACAATGTTTAGTCCCACCTCGCCGAGCGAAGGGCAGCCGCCCTGGTTTATAAACCCAGCCGCGGCTGCTCCTTCGAGCTTTTCTATATAGCAGGCTTCTGGGCTTAATTAACTAGGACGCGCTGCCCTGTGAGTTTGCTGGCCCTTCTGGGCCTGCATTTGCACACCCTAGGTCTGGCAGGCTCACTGGGCAGCGCGCCAACAAATTTTTTATATTTTTTTTCTTTTCTGCATTATTTATTTTCTTCTATTTATTTTTGAGTAGTTTTTTATATAGTTTTTTTTTCTTTTCTGCATTATTTATTTTCTTCTATTTATTTTTGAGTAAATTTTTTGTATAGTTTTTTTCTTTTCTGCATTATTTCTTTTCTTCTATTTATTTTCTTCTATTTCCAGTTTGTACACGAAGTGCGTCCAGTTTTTGTCGTGACCCTCTCTACTCTTTCGCACATGCTATGCGGGTGAAATCATGATATCATGCCAAGTT
>NW_025306780.1:0-739 GCF_018294505.1 Triticum aestivum
GTTTGACTCGGATTCTGGTGCAACGTCAGATTGTTTCGACCATAACTCAATGCTCCGGACGAATTTAAAGGTGAATCCAATTGGGTTGGAAAGAGCACGAAATCTAGTTTCCAACAAAAAAAGAATCACCCAATTCGGAGTCCGTATGAAAAAGTTATTGGCGTTTTGAGTCAGGTATGTCTGTGCAGTCCGAATCTGAATCCAGAACGTGAGAGACTTGGACTCTATCTTCTCTTGGCCCAAAAGTGACGTGAGAGGACTTTTTGAACAGAACCTAAACTTCTCCTTTTGCCTTATCTTCATATGTGGATTGTACAAATGTCCCATACACCTGCAATTAGACAAAACACAAAAGTGTGTGAAGTATTTTTGTTCTGGATAACATAAATAGATTATTGAATAGTTTGCACTAGAAATCACCTGGCAAATATGCATGTATGCAATATTTTTGGTCGTATCCAAGGAAGTCATGTCCTCATCAGTCGAGGCGGGCGTCGTCGCGGTAGCGACGATGGACGCCGAGACGAGCACGTGACACCACTGCCACCTGTCTATCTTAGGGTAACGCGAGTCGAGGCGGACGTTGTCGCGGTAGCGACGACGGACGCCAAGACGTGCCTGTGACACCACTGCCATCATGTCTTACGTAACGCGAGTCGAGGCGGACGTCGTCGCGGTAGCGACGATGGACGCCGAGACGAGCACGTGACACCACTGCCACCCTGTCTATCTTAGGGTA
>NW_025306781.1:0-739 GCF_018294505.1 Triticum aestivum
ATGGCTCTGATCCGGTCGACCATCTACCAACAAGATCTGCGCCGTTTCCACGCCCGAAATGTGAGAGGTCGAGCCTTCCAGGAAGGGGATTTGGTTCTCCGAGTGGATCAGCACAAACCACACAAGCTTGCTCCTTCTTGGGAAGGCCCCTTCATCGTCACCAAGGTTCTCCACAACGGGGCGTACCGTCTTTACAACGTCGAGCATAATATCGACGAGCCCCGAGCTTGGAACGCGGAGCTACTCCGCCCATTTTACACTTAAGTTTTATCACTCGGATGAGTTGCAATAAAGTACTTCTGTAGTTCATGGGTTTAGAAATAATTGTGTCATCACTTTTTATTTTTGCCCACATAAAAACTCCCCCTCAGTGGGTGGCTTAGCCGCGAATCCGTTTCGCCTAAGTTTGTAAAAATCCTATCGAGTGGTGAGCCAGACTCACACTCGGAGGCTTAGCTGCGAATCCGTTTCGCCTAAGTTGTGAAAATCCTACCGAGTGGTAAGCCAGCCTTCCACTCGGAGGCTTAGCTGCGACCTCGTGCTCGCCTAAGTTATAAAAATCCTACCGAGTGAAGAGCAATCCTCTCACTCGGGGGCTTAGCTGCAGCCTCGTGCTCGCCTAAGTTTATCAAAATCCTACCGAGTGGTAAGCCAGCCTTCCACTCGGAGGCTTAGCAGCAGTCCAAGGACTCGCCTAAGTTTATCAAAATCCTACCGAGTGGTAAGCCAGCCTTCCACT
>NW_025306782.1:0-739 GCF_018294505.1 Triticum aestivum
CCGCCGCCGCCGGGCGCTGCTCCGGCCTCCCCCGACCTTCCCGGCGCCGCCCCGGCCTCTCCCCGCTGCTCCGGCCGCCTCCACCGGCTCCGGCGAGCCGTCCCCGGTGAACCTCGGCTTCCGTGCTCCGGCGGTGAACAGTAACCGCCAGATCTGGAAACCCTAGATCCGGTTGACTTTCCCTCTCCCCCTTATTTTTTCGAGCTAACTTTGACTGCTCGTATCTCTGCAACCGTAGCTCCGTTTTGGGCGTATGATATATCAAAATCTTCGCCTCGACATGTACATCATTTCATTCCATTGCATCATTTGCATTTGAGGTCATCTTGATACCAAAAATGCTGTTAGAAGGAGGCTTCGTGAGTTAAATTGCAGATCCGTTAGCTCATCATGCACTTTTGTCATTTTTTGCTATATTTAATCCGTGCATGATATGCCTGTGCCCCTTTGGGATGAATTGTGAAGCATTTTGTCTTCTTTCCAGAGGTGCCTCCCATGCATTTTTAGGATGTGTGTGTTGTCTTGTGCAAGCTTGCGAAGAGAGGTACCTGAGATTGCAGATTTCAGGGACTTAGTGATTTTCACTAAGTCTGGGATATTTTAGTTCATGAGGCTATATGTCCAGCTTGTTTCCTAGCGATCCGTACCTCTTTTGAGGATGATCAGTAAGGGAGTTTTGATATTTATGTTATGCTCTATCCATCCATGTCCTTGTTGGCATTTGTGGAGTGCTCTAGGT
>NW_025306783.1:0-739 GCF_018294505.1 Triticum aestivum
CGCCCTGGGGTTCGTCAATCATGGAAATGACTCTGTGACCCCAAAATAGAGTAGTAGTCCAAGAAACGGGCCATAATCGGCCCAAACTGTGATTGTTGATGACCGACACGTAAGCGCACCTTGGAGTTCAACAACCATGGAAATCGCTTCGGGACCCCAAAACGGTGAGTAATAGTCCATGAAACGGGCCACAATCAACCAAAACTGTGAGTGTTGATGACCAACACGTAAGCACACCTTGGAGTTCAACAACTATGGAAATCGCTTCGGGACCCCAAAACCGTGAGTAATAGTCCATGAAACGGGCCAGAATCGGCCAAAACTGCGAGTGTTGATGACCAACACGTAAGGACACCTTGGGGTTCAAGAACTATGGAAATCGCTTCGGGACCCCAAAACGGTGAGTAATAGTCCACGAAACCCGTCAGAATTGGCCAAAACTCTCAGTGTTGACGACGAACACATAAACGAACCCCGGGGTTCACCGATCGTGGAAATTGCTCTAGGTCCCCAAAACGCTGAGTGATAGTGCACAAAACGGACTAGAATCGGCCGAATATGTGAGTGTTGATCACCGACACGTAAACGCACCAAGGGTTCGTCATTCATCGAAATGACTCCAAGACCCCAAAATAGAGTAATAGTCCAAGAAACGGGCCAGAATCGGCCCAAACTATGATTGTTGATGACCGACATGTAAGCGCACCTTGGAATTCGACAACCATGGAAATCGCTTTGG
>NW_025306784.1:0-739 GCF_018294505.1 Triticum aestivum
CGCCCTGGGGTTCGTCAATCATGGAAATGACTCTGTGACCCCAAAATAGAGTAGTAGTCCAAGAAACGGGCCATAATCGGCCCAAACTGTGATTGTTGATGACCGACACGTAAGCGCACCTTGGAGTTCAACAACCATGGAAATCGCTTCGGGACCCCAAAACGGTGAGTAATAGTCCATGAAACGGGCCACAATCAACCAAAACTGTGAGTGTTGATGACCAACACGTAAGCACACCTTGGAGTTCAACAACTATGGAAATCGCTTCGGGACCCCAAAACCGTGAGTAATAGTCCATGAAACGGGCCAGAATCGGCCAAAACTTCGAGGGTTGATGACCAACACGTAAGGACACCTTGGGGTTCAACAACTATGGAAATCGCTTCGGGACCCCAAAACGGTGAGTAATAGTCCACGAAACCCGTCAGAATTGGCCAAAACTCTCAGTGTTGACGACGAACACATAAACGAACCCCGGGGTTCACCGATCGTGGAAATTGCTCTAGGTCCCCAAAACGCTGAGTGATAGTGCACAAAACGGACTAGAATCGGCCGAATATGTGAGTGTTGATCACCGACACGTAAACGCACCAAGGGTTCGTCATTCATCGAAATGACTCCAAGACCCCAAAATAGAGTAATAGTCCAAGAAACGGGCCAGAATCGGCCCAAACTATGATTGTTGATGACCGACATGTAAGCGCACCTTGGAATTCGACAACCATGGAAATCGCTTTGG
>NW_025306785.1:0-739 GCF_018294505.1 Triticum aestivum
TGATGTGGCTTTGAATGGTGCATTCTGAACACACAAAAAGTCAAGAGTTCAAATAAGTTTTTAAAAATGAAATCCCTTTGTAACATACGTGTTTCCGTATGAAATCCTGATACTTTGAAAGAGATTGTCCGTTTTGTACATGAATGTATCCAGTATTTGCCGGGACCCTCTCAACTTTCTTGCACATGCTATGTGGATGAAATGATGATACCATGCCAACTTTCAACCTTTTCAGAGTTCATTTGAAATGCTTTTCAATTTTAGGGTCTTATAGCTCAAAATAATTAGTAAATGCGTGAAAAATAACAAATGAAGTCAGAAAGGATTGAAAAATGATGATGTGGCTTTGAATGGTGCATTTTGAACACACAAAAATTCAGGAGTTCAAATAAGTTTTAAAAAATGAAATCCCTTTGTAATAGACGAGTTTCCGTAGGAAATCCTGATACTGTGAAAGAGATTGTCCGTTTTGTACACGAAGTGCATCCAGTTTTTGCCGGGACCCTCTCAACTTTCTTGCACATGCTATGTGGATGAAATGATGATACCATGCCAACTTTCAACCTTTTCAGAGTTCATTTGAAATGCTTTTCAATTTTAGGGTCTTATAGCTCAAAATAATTAGTAAATGCATGAAAAATAACAAATGAAGTCAGAAAGGATTGAAAAATGATGATGTGGCTTTGAATGGTGCATTTTGAACACACAAAAAGTCAGGAGTTCAAATAAGTTTAAAAAA
>NW_025306786.1:0-739 GCF_018294505.1 Triticum aestivum
TTCGTGGTGTTGCATATGTTTGTGGTGTTGCATATGTGTTTGTGTTTGGAGGTGTACCGGTATTTGAAATGCGATAGTTGCCAATATTTTGCCGGAATGTTGATTCATTTCCGTTTCGGCGAGAATTTTGGCATTAAGCATTCTTTTTGGTCCTATTTTTAGGGAAAGTCATGCCAAATTTTTTCTTGGTTCTAAAATATCGTTTTGCTCTACCCCGCAGGCGACCATGGTCCGCACGATGACCGAAGGCATTGTGAATAGGTTTTTGAGGTCCGCGAAGGCCGAGATGCTTCAAAAGAACGAGACGGAGATAAGATGTCCGTGTCGAAGATGCAAGCTGAATAGCCTTATTGCGGACCCGGATTCCGGGCAGGTGCGGGACCACCTGCTCTTGCGTGGTTTCATGGATGGCTATCGGTGGCAAGGTGATGAAGATGACTATGTGACGCCCGGGTAATTATGCTATGGTAATCCCCACTAATGTTGCCACGTCACCTCGGTGGCAAGTGGATAAACTCGCGTTAGTTCGAAACCGGTTCGAATTCAAAATCAAAACAAAAGCAAAGATAAAAGGTTTCAAAACAAAGACTAAAAATGTTCGGGGGTTGTCTAAAATAGCTAACTAATTATGGTGGGGTGCACTAATTTTGGTAAAATGCTTTGGCATTTTAAGTAAACTAAAAACAGAAAAGAGAAATAATAAAAGAAAAAGGAAAGACAAAAAAAGGGGGGGAAGGGA
>NW_025306787.1:0-738 GCF_018294505.1 Triticum aestivum
ATAGGAGGGGCCTTTAGTACCGATTGGAGCCACCAACCGGTACTAAAGGACAATTTTGGCCAGGCCAAGCGGCGGGAAATGATGGCCTTTAGTACCGGTTGGTGGCCGCAACCGGTTCTAAAGGACAACCCATTAGTACCGGTTGGAGCCACCAACCGGTACTAATGGTCGTGCACTGCCACCCCCGATGCACTATGTTTAGTCCCACCTCGCCGAGCGAAGGGCAGCCGCACTGTTTTATAAATCCAGCCGCGGCTGCTCTTTCGAACTCCTCTATATAGCAGGCTTCTGGGCCTAAATAGGGCGCGTTGCCCTGTGAGCTTGCCGGCCCTTCTGGGCCTGAATTTGCACACCCTAGGTCTGGCAGGCCCACCGGGCAGTGCCCCAACTATTTTTTATATACTTTTTTTTCTTTTATGCATTATTTATTTTTGAGTAATTTTTTTATATAGTATTTTATTTTCTTCTTTATTTTTTTCTTCTATTTATTTCTAAGTAGTTTTTTTTGCTGCATTTAGTTTCTTTGTGAATATTTTTGCTTTATATAGTTTTTTCCTTTTCTGCATTATTTATTTTTGAGTAATTTTTTATATAGTATTCTCTTTTCTGCTTTATTTTTTTCCTTCTATTTATTTCCGAGTAGTTTTTTTGTTGTATTTAGTTTCTTTGTGAATATTTTTGCTTTAGTTGCTTCGAATGCTGCATAATTCTTCATTTTGTACTGATTTTCAATTTCAC
>NW_025306788.1:0-738 GCF_018294505.1 Triticum aestivum
CAACCTTTTCGGAGTTCATTTGAAATGCTTTTCAATTTTAGGGTCTTATATCTCAAAATAATTAGTAAATGCATGAGAAATAACAAATGAAGTCAGAAAGGATTGAAAAATGATGATGTGGCTTTGAATGGTGCATTTTGAACACACAAAAATCAGGAGTTCAAATAAGTTTTAAAAAATGAAATCCCCTTGTAACAAACGAGTTTCCGTATGAAATCCTGATACTTTGAAAGAGATTGTACGTTTTGTACATGAAGTGCATCCAGTTTTTGCCGTAACCCTCTCAACTCTCTTACACATGCTATGTGGATGAAATGATGATACCATGCCAACTTTCAACATTTTCAGAGTTCATTTTAAATGCTTTTCAATTTTAGGGTCTTATAGCTCAAAATAATTAGTAAATGCATGAAAAATAACAAATGAAGTCAGAAAGGATTGAAAAATGATGATGTGGCTTTGAATGGTGCATTTTGAACACACAAAAAGTCAGGAGCTCAAATAAGTTTTAAAATATGAAATCCCTTTGTAACAGACGAGTTTCCGTATGAAATCCTCATACTTTGAAAGAGATTGTCCGTTTTGTACACGAAGTGCATCCAGTTTTTGCCGTAACCCTCTCAACTTTCTGCACATGCTATGTGGTTGAAATGATGATACCATGCCAATTTCCAACCTTTTCAGAGTTCATTTGAAATGCTTTTCAATTTTAGGGTCTTATAGCTCAAAATGATTAGT
>NW_025306789.1:0-738 GCF_018294505.1 Triticum aestivum
GTTGCATTGGCAACTTTGTCCAAATAAGCTCAAAATGGGTGGAAGGCCCTAAATATATGTGACATTTCACCCCTTGGAGTATCTTGGCCAGTGGGAGTCATTAGCTTACCCAAAACTCCATCAAACACCTTCTGGCAAAATACTAAAAAGCCTATTTTTGCCACTTTCACTAATCTCCTTGAGTTCATCTTTTTGCCACAACCCCTCCTCACTCCCCTCTGTCACTTAGACACTTTTCTACCCGAGGAAGCAATGTGGAGGAAGGAGGGAATCACGTTTGTCCTCTCTGGACAACAGCTTCCCTTCTCTCTCCCAGCCTCTCTCTCTCCCCTCTGCACCCCAGAGCATCCCAGGCTCTTTCCAGGTTTTGCCCCCTTCCACTGTAGCCTCCAGACAGAAAAGGACGCACGCGCGACGCGGAAAACCCGCGAATGCCGGCCAAAGTCGCGCTCTGGAGCGCCTGCCAGAGCGCCGACCGTTGACACCGCGCCTCCCGACCGCCTCGTGCCTTCCCATCGCGCCAGTTGATGTGTCTTGACGTCTGCGACACGCCGCCGTGCCGTCCCCATTGTCTCTCCCTCTCTCTCCCCTCCTGCAGCGCGTGCCCGACGCCGTCCGGCTCGGCCAATGGCCGGCCTCACACGCGCGGGCGCCAGAACACTCCCCCGCTCTCTCTCCTCCTCCCTGGCGCCCTACTCCATCCCCACGAGCGCCGTGGACAGCTCCAACCTCTCTCCA
>NW_025306790.1:0-738 GCF_018294505.1 Triticum aestivum
ATGCACTAGGCTAGACCTCATGTGAGCATCATGTTTTAATTCAAATGAAATTTGAATTGAGGAATTTTCAAAGCCTCAGAAACCTTCTAAAAATGATCAACATTAAAATCTCCTCAAAGAAGTCCAAGAAAATGTTCCTCTTAGTCTCTGAAAATATTGCAAAGAGGTAAAACTCAAAACAATATTTTTGGTATCTCAGAGTTAATTATTTTGGGCCTTTGAATTAAATAAATAGCTATTTGCATTGGATATATATTTGATATATAAATAATATATGTCCAATAATTACTGGAACATTTTATGTGGTTTGGTATATTTTAACTCTAGCCACATAACTATTTTCAGGATTTTATAAAATGGTTTAGTATTTTACTAAACTAAAACAACACAGAACAAAATAGATAAATAAAAACAGAAATAGAAAGAGAGAGAAGGACTACCTGGCGCTCACCTGGTAGCCCACCTGGCCCAGCAGCACGGCCCAGCCCATCTCCACTCCCCCCCCCTGTCGCCTTCCTCCTCGCGCCAGTAGGCACAGGCGCGTGGCCGACGCACGCCGGCGCACGCCCCGGCCACCTCCTGCTTGCCGCTCCACCTCGACACCCCGGACGCCTCCATGCGTGCCACGCCACCCCCTTGGAACTCCCTCACTCTCCCGAACTCTCCCCCCCCCTCCTCTGCTTCCTCTCTCCCTCACTCGCCCGAACGGAGCCGCCGCCACCGACGAGCTCCCTCGCG
>NW_025306791.1:0-738 GCF_018294505.1 Triticum aestivum
AAAGCCCGTCCGTGCAAAGTCAAAGGGCTAGATCCCGTGGTCAAACGCTACAGGGTTAGGCGGGACGGGGGCCCTGGGGGGGTAGCAATGCCACCGGAGCGTCGTACCGGGCCCTCATACATGCGGGGTGGTGTTGTGGCATGTCCGAAGAGGCGGCACGCGTCTCCGGGTTGTGGCCCCCCTCACGGACGGCAATGAAACGGTGGTAGACGTTCTGCGGTAACGATGCAGCGTGAATATTATTAAATACTTGGAGCGCGATAAAATCATGAGTTTTTTACACAACGTGGGCACATGTGCTATAGGACTGATGGCAATTTTTCATAATTTTTTGTGATGGAGAAGTATCTGAACACTTCCCTCTACGCGGATTGCTCTTCGCACGTCTACGACTGTGGCCGGCGGCCTTCGGGGGGTAGCATACCGTAAAATCTTGCGTAGGCGGCCTCTCACAAGGCTGGAAGTGTTGAGGCGGTTGCAAACGCCCAACACGCGTCTTCGGTGCGTGCCCCCCCTCACGGACGGTGCCGCCGCCGGCACCCGGAGGGGGGAAACGGACGCGTCGGGTCTACACGGAGTGGATGTAGCTGTGGGCCTGGCCCGGATGTTGCTCCCCGGTGTCCCTCTGGGCCGACCCGACACAACCGGGTGGAGAGGTCCACTGGTCAAAGCCCGTCCGTGCAAAGTCAAAGGGCTAGATCCCGTGGTCAAACGCTACAGGGTTAGGCGGGACGGGGG
>NW_025306792.1:0-738 GCF_018294505.1 Triticum aestivum
GTCAGAACATGTTGGAAATTGATGACATCGCTTTGAATGCTGCATACTGAACACAAAAGAAGTCGGAGTTCAAATAAGTTTAAAAAACATCGAAGTGCCCGTGTAACAGATGAGTTCTCGTCCGAAACCCTGATACTCCGAAAGAGTTTGTCCAGTTTGTATGTGACGTGCGTCCAGTATTTGCCGTGACCCTCTCTACTCTTTCGCACATGCTATACGGGTGAAATGATGATACCATGCCAAGTTTCAACATTTTCAGAATTCATTTTGTAGTGATTTTAAATTTCACGGTCATTTAGCTCTCTAAACAATTAGGTAAATGACCGAAAAACTACAAATGATGTTTGAACATGTTGGAAATCGATGACATCACTTTGAATGCTGCATAATAAACACAAAAGAGGTCAGGAGTTCAAATAAGTTTAAAAAACATTGAAGTGCCCGTGTAACAGATGAGTTCTCGTCCAAAACCCTGATACTCTGAAAGAGTTTGTCCAATTTGTACATGAAGTGCGTCAAGTTTTTGCCGTGACCCTCTGTACTCTTTCACACATGCTATGCGGGTGAAATGATGATACCATGCCAAGTTTCAACATTTTCAGAATTCATTTTGTAGTGATTTTCAATTTCACGGTCATTTAGCTCTCTAAACAATTAGGTAAATGATCGAAAAACAACAAATGATGTTAGAACATGCTGGAAATTGATGATGTCGC
The DNA here is from genome assembly GCF_018294505.1 of Triticum aestivum. Classification (NCBI taxonomy): domain Eukaryota; kingdom Viridiplantae; phylum Streptophyta; class Magnoliopsida; order Poales; family Poaceae; genus Triticum; species Triticum aestivum. The sequence goes on from NW_025306792.1 coordinate 717, forward strand.
TTTGAATGCTGCATAATGAACA
>NW_025306793.1:0-738 GCF_018294505.1 Triticum aestivum
AATCCTTTCTGACGTCATTTGTTATTTTTCATGCATTTACTAATTATTTTGAGCTATAAGACCCGAAAATTGAAAAGCATTAGAAATGAACTCTCAAAAGGTTGAAAGTTGGCATGGTATCATCATTTCATCCACATAGCATGTGCAAGAAAGTTGAGAGGGTTACGGCAAAATTTGGATGCACTTCGTGTACAAAACGGACAATCTCTTTCAAAGTATCAGGCTTTCATACGGAAACTCGTCTGTTAAAAAGGGATTTCATTTTTTAAAACTTATTTTAACTCCTGAATTTTTGTGTGTTCAAAATGCACCATTCAAAGCCACGTCATCATTTTTCAATGCTTTCTGACTTTATTTGTAATTTTTCATGCATTTACTAATTATTTTGAGCTATAAGACCCTAAAATTGAAAAGCATTTCAAATGAACTCTCAAAAGGTTGAAAGTTGGCATGGTATCATCATTTCATCCACATAGCATGTGCATGAAAGTTGAGAGGGTTACGGCAAAAACTGGATGCACTTCGTGCACAAAACGGACAATCTCTTTCAAAGTATCAGGATTTCATACGGAAACTCGTCTGTTACAAAGGGATTTCATTTTTTTAAACTTATTTGAACTCCTGACTTTTTGTGTGTTCAAAATGCACCATTCAAAGCCACATCATCATTTTTCAATCCTTTCTGACTTCATTTGTTATTTTTCATGCATTTACTAATTATTTTGAGCTATAAGACCC
>NW_025306794.1:0-738 GCF_018294505.1 Triticum aestivum
AGTTGTCACATCCCTAGTCTGGTATGACCTAGGCTAGCTAGCCATTTGTGCATCATATTTAAATTTCATTTAAATTTGAAATGAGGATTGGTGGAACCCTCAGAAGCATCTTTTGAAAATGACCCAAATAAAAACTTCTCCAAAAGGGTCCAAGAAAATGCTCATGATGCCCTCTAAAAATATTGGACAGAGATAAAAATCAAAACAATATTTTTAGGAGCTCATGGATATTTATTTTGGCCATTTGGATTAATTCGATAAATATTTGCATTGGGAATATATTTCTATATATATGAATTATGGCCCAAAAATTATGCCATCTATAAAAGAGCTCTGGAATAATATATCCAGCTCCTGCAAAAAATTGGCATAATAAAATAAAATGATTTAATATAATTATTAAATCAAAACAAATGTCAGAAAAATTAGAAAAACAGAAATAAAAAGGAAGGAGGACTTACCTGGGCCTCCCCTTCCCTGCGCAGCCCAGCAGCAGCAGGCCGGCCCAGCCAGGAGGCGGCCCAGCCCGCCTGGCCCCCCCCCCTGTCGCCTTCCTCCTCTGCCAGGGGGACGGGCGTGTGCCCGACGCTCGCCGGCACGCGCGCGCGCCACCTCCCCCCCTGCTGGCCACCTCCTGCTTCCCCGAACCCCTCCCCATGCCACGGAGACGGCCACGCACCCCAGGCCCTCTCATTCCTCCTCCCCCCCCATGCTTATCCCCTCCTCTGGCTCCCCCTC
>NW_025306795.1:0-738 GCF_018294505.1 Triticum aestivum
GGAGTTCAAATAAGTTTTAAAAAATGAAATCCCTTTGTAACAGACGAGTTTCTGGATGAAATCCTGATACTTTGAAAGAGATTGTCCGTTTTGTACACGAAGTGCATCCAGTTTTTGCCGTAACCCTCTCAACTTTCTTGCACATGCTATGTGGATGAAATGATGATATCATGCCAACTTTCAACCTTTTCAGAGTTCATTTGAAATGCTTTTCAGTTTTAGGGTCTTATAGCTCAAAATAATTAGTAAATGCATGAAAAATAACAAATGAAGTCAGAAAGGATTGAAAAAAGATGATGTGGCTTTGAATGGTGCATTTTGAACACAAAAAAATCAGGAGTTCAAATAAGGTTTAAAAAAATGAAATCCCTTTGTAACAGACGAGTTTCCGTATGAAATCCTGATACTTTGAAAGAGATTGTCCGTTTTGTACACGAAGTGCGTCCACTTTTTGCCGTAACCCTCTCAACTTTCTTGCACATGCCATGTGGATGAAATGATGATATCATGCCAACTTTCAACCTTTTGAGAGTTCATTTGAAATGCTTTTCAATTTTAGGGTCTTATAGCTCAAAATAATTAGTAAATGCATGAAAAATAACAAATGAAGTCAGAAAGGATTGAAAAATGATGATGTGGCTTTGAATGGTGCATTTTGAACACACAAAAAGTCAGGAGTTCAAATAAGGTTTAAAAAATGAAATCCCTTTGTAACAGACGACTTTCCGGATGAAATCC
>NW_025306796.1:0-738 GCF_018294505.1 Triticum aestivum
GGGGGTGTGGTGGTGGATCGGGCTAGGGTTCGAGGGTGGTGGGGGGGTTATGCGGGGAGAGGTGGGCCGGCCGGGGTGGGCTGGCCGACTGGGCCGGCCGGTTGGCTAGCTGGGTCGGTTGGCCCGGGGGTTTGGGGGGTTTCTTTTTTTTTGTTAGTTTGTTTTTCTATTTTATTTCTTTTCTTCTTTTCTGTTTTATTGAATTTCGGTGTTTATGAAAAACCCAAGTTGCACCTAAAATATTTTTAATACTTATGCCACTACCGCAATTAACTTGGCACCTAATATAAAATCATTTGTAATTGTTTATTATTTTATAATCATTTAACTAATTGTTTTGCTACTATTATATTCATTTTGAGTATTTACATATTTTATACAAGTGTGGTTTCTCCACCATAATTACCTACGCATTATTTGGCACAACCAGAACATTTTAGTTTTATTATTTGAAAACTTTTGTTGTTTGCCTATATTTTAAATTTGAATTTGAATCGTTTTGAACTAACACGAGTTTACCAACAGTAAACGAGGTGACGTGGCATCATTAGCAGAGGTTCACTGTAGCTTAAATACCCGGGCATCACAATTCTCCTCCACTACAAGAAATCTCGTCCCGAGATTTAGGAGCGGGAGTAAGGGGGAATGGATTTGGTTACGAAATTTTAACGAATCTTCTCATTGTGGCTTGCTCTTCTCGAAGAGACCGGTCCAATACATTGATGTCTTCATTCCTTT
>NW_025306797.1:0-738 GCF_018294505.1 Triticum aestivum
CGAACTCCTTAAGAAAAGTTCTCCAAAAGTTCACTATGAAAGAATCCCTTGAAGCATCTGGTTGTCACAAACGTTTTGACTCCTTGTGGAGCCAAAACGGACTCCGTATGAGTCAGATATCCATGTTTCAGTTAACACTGCGCAAAACTGATTCCGAACGATAGTTACAAACTAGTTCTTGTGTAGTTGCATTCGATTTTTTCCATTCTACTTCACCAAACATCTCCATATGAGATCCAATTACTTGTAGGGAAATGAAAGAGACCTCAGTTATGATGATGCATTAGGTCCATAGCTGGGACTTTGTGTATGTTCTCGAAATGCGTTTGTCGAGTGCTCATTAAGAATGTTTCTATACAAGTTTCTGAACGAACTCCTTAAGAAAAGTTCTCCAAAAGTTCACTATGAAAGAATCCTTTGAAGCATATAGTTGTCACAAAAGTTTTTCCTACTTGTGGAGCCAAAACGGACTCCGTATGAGTCAGATATCCATGTTTCAGTTAACACTGCGGGAAACTGATTCCGAACAACAGTTACAGACTGGTTCTTGTGTAGTTGCATTCGATTTTTTTTAATTATACTTCACTAAACATCTCCATATGAGATCCAATTACTTGTAGGGAAATGCAAGATACCTCATTTATGATGATGCACCTGGTCCATATCTGGGATTTTGTGTATTTTCTCGAAATGCGTTTGTCGAGTGCTCATTAAGAAAGTTTCTATACAAGTTTCTGA
>NW_025306798.1:0-738 GCF_018294505.1 Triticum aestivum
GGCTGGAACGGGCGGGGGCGAGCGCTACGAGCTCGCCGGCGGCGAAGTGCTTCGGGCTGGGGCGGGTGCGGCGTTAGAGCGCGCGAGCGGCCGAACTAACTAGCTAGGCGGGTGCGGCACGATGCGGTCGAGCTAACGGGCCTACGCCCATGACCAAATGGTCACCGGAGACCCGCCGGCGACGAGCTCCGCGGCGCGGCGTTCGGGCGCGCGTGGGGAAGCCGCTAGGGGCGCGCGAGAGAGGAAGGACAGGGGAGGAGGGGGAGAGGCTCATCGCGCGGCACACGGAGGCCGGTGAGGGGCTTAGGAGCAGCAGATCGGCGCCGGGGAAGAAGGGGGTCGCCGGCGTCCGAAGTTGAAGGCGAGCTCGGGGAGATCATTGCAGGGGCTCCGGTCTCCAACGGGCTGCACCAGACGAAGCAGCGGGCGACGGCGGTCCTTGGAGACACCTTGGGGCGGCGAGGTGGGTACGGTGGCCGTGTGAACGACGGTGAACGGCGGCGACCGCGTCGGACGTGGGGAAGGAAGGAGTGGCGCGGATCTGGGAGGGAGAAGAGAGAGGCGCAGGGGCCGAGAGGAGAGCGGGGGCGAGTGGGAGAGAGGCCCGAGGAGGCGGGGGGAGCTGGCGTCCTTATCCTCCCCGTCGCCGGCGAGGGGGTGCGGCGGGGACTGCCCCTGTTCCGACCCCGGTCGGGGGAACAGGGAAGGGGGCGAGCGGGAGAGGTGGGCTGGGCCGGG
>NW_025306799.1:0-738 GCF_018294505.1 Triticum aestivum
AGTGATTTTCAATTTCACAGTCATTTAGCTCTCTAAACAATTAGGTAAATGACCGAAAAAAACAAATGATGTTACAACATGTTGGAAATTGATGATGTTGCTTTGAATGCTGCATACTGAACAAAAAAGAAGTCCGGAGTTCAAATAAGTTTAAAAAACATTGAAGTGCCCGTGTAACAGATGAGTTCTTGTCCGAAACCCTGATACTCCGAAAGAGTTTGTCCAGTTTGTACACGAAGTGCGTCCAGTTTTTGCCGTGACCCTCTCTACTCTTTTGCACATGCTATGCTGGTGAAATGATGATACCATGCCAAGTTTCAACATTTTCAGAATTAATTTTGTAGTGATTTTCAATTTCACGGTCATTTAGCTCTCTAAACAATTAGGTAAATGACCGAAAAACAACAAATGATGTCAGAACATGTTGGAAATTGATGACATCGCTTTGAATGCTGCATACTGAACACAAAAGAAGTTGGCGTTCAAATAACTTTAAAAAACATCAAAGTGCCCGTGTAACAGATGAGTTCTCGTCCGAAACCCTGATACTCCGAAAGAGTTTGTCCAGTTTGTACACGAAGTGCGTCCAATTTTTGCCGTGACCCTCTCTACTATTTCGCACATGCTATGCGGGTGAAATGATGATACCATGCCAAGTTTCAACATTTTCAGAATTCATTTTGTAGTGATTTTCCATTTCACGGTCATTTAGCTCTCTAAACAATTAGGTAAACGACC
>NW_025306800.1:0-738 GCF_018294505.1 Triticum aestivum
CCAAACCGATAGGTGCTACTTCATGAGAAAAAAGTAATGCCGAAGTTATCCGGGAGCCAGAACGTGTCATGGTGTTGGCTCAAGAGTGATGATGATTCATGGTTATGGCATGCTAGATTTGGACATGTTAACTTCTACGCCTTGAGGAAGCTGTCGAAGATGGACATGGTATCTGAGATGCCATTTATCGACCATGTTGATCGAGTATGTGACGGGTTCTTGGTTGGAAAACAACACCGTAGGCCGTTCCCTGCTCGGTCTACCTATCGTGCAAGTGATGCAATCGAGCAGCTCCATGGTGATCTATGTGGCCCTATCACCCCAGCATATCACAGAGAAAATAAGTACTTCTTCCTTGTGGTAGATGACTACTCGAGATACATCTCCTACGATCTAAAGATGGCGCGTTTGAAGCGTTCAAGAAGCTGAAGGTTCGCGTTCGGACAGATCGCGGTGAAAAGTTTACGTCGACGAGTATCCGGATGACCCATAGTACTAGACGTAAAGAGCCATGGCCGTGGTACTACCTGTAGCGGATGACCCGCAACTACCAGTCGGACCGCCACTACAACAAAATTGACATACTGTGACGAAAATCCTCGTGACGATGGTGGACAACGTCACATAAATTCCAAATGTATGATGTTGTCATAGGTGGCGTCACCAATTACTGCAAATCGGTGACGATAAGCGTCACCGAATTGCCTCGACCTTTCAGCACACCTGGCTCCCAATTTT
>NW_025306801.1:0-738 GCF_018294505.1 Triticum aestivum
GAGAAGCTTGGCTGGGGTTTGGTTAAGGTCTAGTGGGTTGGTTTGCCTAAGTTTATAGACCCGGCTAAGATAGGATTAGCCAATGGTCAGCCTGGCTCTGATACCAAGTCTGTCACGACCGGTTCTCCGGACATAAATTTCCAGAAAAGACCGTCGTGCTCATCAGCCCCAGGATTACTGTTAGCTGATGAGGCTCCAACTTGATATAAAAATTCCAAGCAGAAAACAAAATATGTAGTACAAGACCATTCTGGCCTGTGAGTACAACAAATGGTTTCTAGTGGTTGATGGCAGAAGCGGGTTGTGAAACATCAGTGTCTATGGGACTCCATTTCCCACGGGAACAGCTGACCAGGTTAACTCCTATCTTCACGAGGCTGCTATCTCCATTACTTAGGTGTCGGGGCTGTCATCGTGTCGCCCCTCTTCGTGCAAGAAAATCTGGCCAAGACAATAGCCAGGGACAAGCCAGTGAGTACTTTGAATGTACTCGCAAACATTATGAACACAGGTATAATATAACAATGATGTGCTGAAAATATTTTATGCTCATGACGTCAGTCACAAAAGATAAATGAAACTCTGATGCGTGCAAGCAAGTTATTTATAAAAATGCAATAACATGGTAGTATTAAAATTTATGAAACAAATAACAAGCAATGCCACAGTCGGGCGTCTTAGCGACACCACATAAAGGGCTTTAAAAGAAATGCCACAGTCGGGCGTCTGAGCGACACC
>NW_025306802.1:0-738 GCF_018294505.1 Triticum aestivum
TTTTTTTTTGTACAAATCCATCATGGGAGATTCATGGCACATATGAACATCCATGTACTTCAAAGATCAGCTTATCATGTATATCCTGGAGATGCATCTATATTCCCCTCCCAGTTTTCCACTGTAGATGGTTAAACATTGAGAAGTTAATATTGCGAGATATAATAATGTAAGGCTTCTCTGTCCATGAAATTCTAAGCCTGATTAATTAGCTTCGAGTAAGTATGCTATTCTAAACTCTGAATCCCTATTACTGGATTATTTCTGTTAGAGAAATTAAACTATGCAGTTTTGTTAAGCAGGTTTCCCTTTCTCTTGCATTTCGTAAAATACTTCTTAATTTGACTTGATATATATGTTCCTTCAGGAGAGGGGAGGTTTTGATCTTATGTCTTGAGAATGTTAGTTGCACTTGCACGGCCATAGAGTATTGTGACTCAGTTCAATGTCTTCTGATAATGATCCTTGCAAATTATTCACAATCTACAGTGAAGATAGTAGGATTCGAAAGTGGGTATCATTGCTATACTAAGATGATATTGCTTTTACGCTGATGGTGTCTAATCACCACATGCAACTCCTATTTGATCATTATAGACGCAAATATTATTCAGACTTCATAAACAATTGAATTTGTTGATCATTCAGCAGCAATACTTTAGTTTTGAGTGCACAAGATAATAACCTACTCAACATTTTCAAAATGATCTCATTCAAATTTGATGGACTCTATAAAAA
>NW_025306803.1:0-738 GCF_018294505.1 Triticum aestivum
CCAACTCTCTCCGTGGGTCCTTGAGTTGCGTCGAATTTCTAGGATCGAGCCAACAATGCAATAAAATTATGATATGGAATGATGATCTATGTATAACATTCCAAATTGGAAAATTTGGGATCTTACAGTTTTCCCCCAAAAACCTAACGAATTCCGCAGGCGACAGAGTAAGAGGAACCTCTGACCAAAAAACTACTAGAAAATCGCCTTACCAAAATCGATTTGTCGCACATCTAGAACTTCCCATGGTGGATTAAAACATGCACGCACACATGCCCAAAAAATCGAGTTTCTCCACCCTTCCTCTAGTATCAACGAGCGCGAGTCGTCTCGCACCCCCAACCAAAAATCGAGCGTGTCCAAGGCTATCCTAGCAACGGGCGCGAGTCGCCTCGCACACCCAAACCAAATTCGAGCGCATCCAAGGCTATCTACAGCGAGATGCATAGATGGGAAGCAGAGCTGGGGCAGAAATGCACAGCGAGATTCATATGTGGGAAGCAGAGCTATGGCGGGGATTACCGAAGTTTTGGGACATAGATCCTCCGCTCATCAGCGAATCATCGGTCCTGCCTGCACCCTGCTGCTGCCGTTCACCGCACCACCACCGTCGGTTGTCGTTCCTCCATAGATCCAACCCGTCAATGAAGCAGCACAACCAGCATCGCCGAGAGCACCGAATGCCTCGCCCCTCGAACGGAAACGCTGTGCACCACTCGAATCGACGGGGGGAGGAAG
>NW_025306804.1:0-738 GCF_018294505.1 Triticum aestivum
GTGGTTAGTTTTTTTAGAACATCAGAAAATGCTATGATGTAGATATTTTTTAAGCAGCTCGAGTACAAGTTCGAGCTTTGATCATTTTAGGCTGGTTTGAGCTAACTCAAACTGAGTTTTAAAGTGAGCCAAATTCACGTTTTGTTTTAATTACAGTTTTATATGACTCCGATATCTTCCTAAAATGCAGATTATATATTTACAAATCGTATGCACGTCTGTATATCAAAATGTACCTCCAAAATATACGATCGAAATTAGCTGTTAAAGTTTACCTCGGGATACCGTCTTAATATCAAGAATGACAACTTCTCTTATGGGACTGAAAGGAGTAGTGTGAAAATTAAGTGTGGCAAAATCTCACAACTATCTATTTTCCATGGCTGCGCGATTGAATCAGGAACTACTAATACAACGTCTATTAGATTGGCCAGCAAAATATCAACACTTCTTAATGTATCAAATACACATTTGTACATGTCTCCAGGGCAACTCGACTGGGACTCGTGACCAACCTTGGCTCATCTTCTAGCTGTGAACCCGTGAGTGTCTATCAGTCATGGTCATTGGCCAGTCTTAAATAGCTTGGCTACATATGACCGTGTACTGCAGAAAGATTCTCTGTGAAGAAGAATCAAAGCAACCACGCTCGCTCGATCACGCCTTAAGTTGTGGTTGTCAGGAGGTCGTACCAGAATGTCATATTTTCAGATGGAGATGGAGAGAGAGAGAGAGAGA
>NW_025306805.1:0-738 GCF_018294505.1 Triticum aestivum
AGAGGGGACAAATACCGGCAACACAGAAAGGAACACAATCAATGCAATGCACAATATGATGCATGATCATGACATGGCAAAATGAATGTGTTTTTGGGCTAATGCAACTAGCAACAGATTAAATGAAGTTGGTTTGAATATAAAATTCAAATTCAAACTCCATATGTGATTATTCAAATGCCATTTAATTGATTTGTGCTCAACAGAAGCTATAAGTTGTTCTAACATGCATGAAAATGGTACAGATGGATTCCTTGAATTTTTCTGATTATTTTTCATATATAATTTATTTAATTTGGAGTTACGGTTAATTTTCTATGATTTATTGAAGTTTATACAATTTTCTGGAATTTCCTGATTATTTTTAAATCCAGAAAATACTTATTGCGTCAGCCTGATGTCATGATGACGTCAGCAGGTCAACATGGCACAGTCCGGTCAACCCCTGACCGGTGGGTCCCGAGTGTCAGCGTCTAATTAAACTAACCTAGCTTAGTTAGACTAACCTAACCTAATTAGCCGGGCGGGGCCCGCAGGTCAGTGAGAGAGAGGGGGTCAAACCCGGGTCAAACTCGCCGGAGTTGACCCGAGGCTCGTCGCCGGCGAGGCCAGGGACGGCGGAGAGCGTCGGGATTCGCCCTCCGATGACCAAAAGAGCGGCGGAGGGGCTCTACGGGATGCCCAGGCTCGCGCGCATCTAACAGGGCCATCGGAAGAAGCTAGGGTGGCCGGAGGCGA
>NW_025306806.1:0-738 GCF_018294505.1 Triticum aestivum
CCTCGGCAATGGTTGTTCAGTTGTTCATGGACCTTGATGTAATTTTTATTATGATTGGGATGTTTGTACTTCCAGTGAAAATTTATAATAGATTTGATATATCACAAAAAACTGAAATTACACAAATAATTAATAATCTGTACCTAATAATATATAGGAAAAATGCATCCTATCACCCAGGGGTAGTTATCCCACATGTCCTATATACTACCATGTGTTGATATATATACTAGTTTATCATTGTAAATATGTTCGTATACTATCTAAGATATTTCAAAGAAAGTTATATGAAAGAATTGCATGTGAGTCTATAGTGTTTTGTATAGTAAAAATTATAGTACATACAATAAACCACGCATTGTATGGGTCATACACGTAATTAGCTGTAGTGGATGTCCCAGCGTCCGATGCTGGCCAAGTCTTGTACATGGGACAGCTGCAGTTCCGTTCGTGCGGAGAGGCAGGTCCAGGTCATGTGGATCATGGGTGATCAAGTCAGCTATTAGTGCGTGAGTGCATGTAGTGGAGCAGATCATGTGCATAAGAGCCGGGCAGGTTGTTGCCTGGCTGTGTGCGTGCGTGTGTGAGGCTATATGTAGTCATGTACGTGTGTGGTGTGTCCACAATACAAGAGAGAAAAAGGCGTTCGTCGCCGGCGGGGTATCCGTCGCCGCGGGCGTTTGTCGCCGGGCAAATGCCTCCTCGTGTTCTTGTCTGATCGTCCGTCGATTCTCGGTT
>NW_025306807.1:0-738 GCF_018294505.1 Triticum aestivum
CGGATCCCCACCATTATCAATACTTCATATATATTTGCAATATTCAGATTGCTTTATTATATTCTTGCTCGTTCTTCGATTGCTTGCAGGAATAGACCTTCGTGGTCAGGCTGACCGTGCTTCCGGCATCGTCAGTAACCTCAGGAGATTGGTTTAGCGATTGCTAAGGCGCAACGTCATGCACGTTTGTAGTCGGATCGTCAAAGTCGTCTCCACCAAATCGATAGTTATCATCTCATCGAAAGATCGGGACACCCTCGCCTCTATCATGAAGGCAGAGTGACACATGATAAGGCGCATGACCCAGGAGCATAGAATTTCAACCCAAAAATTTCGGAGCCAGATGCAGCCAACTGCCTGATGAAGAAGTCTTGAGCATTGAAGCTGATGCCATTGAAGATATAGAAAACCAAAGTCTTCATTGCTCCTTCAAGCTTCGCTGCAGATGAGTGTCCTTTGACAGGCCATAGAGTCTTCCTGATGATATGGCAAATGGTGCGAGGCAGGTACTCTAGGTCTTCAACAAAGAACTCAGATGGGTATTCAACATCGTGAGGCAGAGGCTTCATCATGCTCAGCATTTGACTCACGTTGGGTTCTGGCTTCTGAAAAATGCTTTCCAAGGCATTCTGGTGTTGTGGACAACCTGGTTCATAGTATTCACCAAGAGTGGGCAGGCCTGTGAGCTCAATGATATCAAGAGCTTTGGCTTCATGATGGACATTGGCTGTCATCCAC
>NW_025306808.1:0-738 GCF_018294505.1 Triticum aestivum
CCAACTAGTCGTACACACCTTTCCAGACTTCAAAATACTGGTTGACAAGGCTATTACATTAGAGAATGAGCGCCGCAGCCTGGAGGATATTCGCAAGCGAAAAAGGGACAAGACGACTCATGCTCGCAACAACCGGAGCAAGACTGATATTCAGAGGAGTGAAGCGAGAAAATCCACGACCACTGCTCTAAGGCCAACCAAACATTTTCATTAAAGGGACAAGGACTTTACGTACCGCCCAGGTGTCACTTGCTATGCTTGCGGAGAGGAAGGACACTATGCCAAACAGTGCCCAAAGCCAAGGAACTCGGCCCCCAAGCCGAAAAATGGTGGAAATAGTCCAGCCCCCAGGCGTAACAACTTCAACCCCAACAACAATCACAAGAAGGGTCACTTGAACCATGTGACCAAGGAGGAAGCACAGAATGCCCCAGATATCGTGCTCGGTACGTTCCCTGTCAACACAATACCTGCCACGGTTTTGTTTGATTCTGGAGCTTCTCACTCGTTCATTTCGAAGAGTTTTGTTTTGCAACATGTTTTTCCGATACTTCCTTTGGAAAAGACCATGATCATCAAGTCCCCCGGGAATAAGCAGATCACTCAGAGTTACTGCCAAGGTGTGATTATTGAGTTTGAAAGACTAAAGTTTCAGGCGAATCTCATCCTGTTGGAAAATAAAGGACTGGATGTTATCCTAGGAATGGACTGGTTAACCACCAACAAGGGATTTATCGA
>NW_025306809.1:0-738 GCF_018294505.1 Triticum aestivum
ATCATTTTGAGCTGTAAGACCCTAAAATTGAAAAGCATTTCAAATGAACTCTGAAAAGGTTGGAAATTGGCATGGTATCATCATTTCAACCACATAGCATGTGCCAGAAAGTTGAGAGGGTTACGGCAGAAACTGGATGCACTTCGTGTACAAAACGGACAATCTCTTTCAATGTATCAGGATTTCATACGGAAACTTGTCTATTACAAAGGGATTTCATTTTTTAAAACTTATTTGAACTCCTGACTTTTTGTGTGTTCAAAATGCACCATTCAAAGCCACATCATTATTTTTCAATCCTTTCTGACTTCATTTGTTATTTTTCATGCATTTACTAATTATTTTGAGCTATAAGACCCTAAAATTGAAAAGAATTTAAAATGAACTCTGAAAATGTTGAAAGTTGGCATGGTATCATCATTTCATCCACATAGCATGTGCAAGAGAGTTCAGAGGGTTACGGCAAAAACTGGATGCACTTCGTGTACAAAACGTACAATCTCTTTCAAAGTATCAGGATTTCATACGGAAACTCGTCTGTTACAAGGGGATTTCATTTTTTAAAACTTATTTGAACTCCTGATTTTTGTGTGTTCAAAATGCACCATTCAAAGCCACATCATCATTTTTCAATCCTTTCTGACTTCATTTGTTATTTCTCATGCATTTACTAATTATTTTGAGATATAAGACCCTAAAATTGAAAAGCATTTCAAATGAACTCCGAAAAGGTTGGAA
>NW_025306810.1:0-738 GCF_018294505.1 Triticum aestivum
TATCTTCTCTTGGCCCAAAAGTGACGTGAGAGAACTTTTTGAACAGCACTTAAACATCTCTTTCTCCCTTATCTTCATATGTGAATTTTACAAATATCCCATACACCTGCAATTAGACAAAACACAAAAGTGTGTGAAGTATTTTTGTTCTGGATAACCTAAATAGATTATTGAATAGTTTGCACTAGAAATCACCTGACAAATATGCATGTATGCAATATTTTTGGTCGTGTCCAAGGTAGTCATGTCCTCATCAGTAATCCTATTGTGGAAGTCATGTTACTTGACCATGGCGAACCTACGAACTATGAGGAAGCGATGATGAGCCCAGATTCCGCGAAATGGCTTGCGGCCATGAAATCTGAGATGGGATCCGTGTATGAGAACACAGGATGGACTTTGGTTGACTTGCCCGATGATCGGCAAGCCATCGAGAATAAATGGATCTTCTAGAAGAAGACTGACGCTGATGGTAATGTAACTGTCTACAAAGCTCGACTTGTTGAGAAAGGTTTTCGACAAGTTCAAGGGGTTGACTACGATGAGACTTTCTTACCCGTAGCGATGCTTAAGTCTGTACGAATCATGTTAGCAATTGCCGCATTTTATGATTATGAAATTTGGCAAATGGATGTTAAAACTGCATTCCTGAATGGATTTCTGGAAGAAGAGTTGTACATGATGCAACCGGAAGGTTTTGTCGATCCAAAAGGTGCTAACAAAGTGTGCAAGCTCTAG
>NW_025306811.1:0-738 GCF_018294505.1 Triticum aestivum
TTGGGGTCCAGGAGTGGTTTCCATGGTTACCGAACCCTCGAGTGCGTTTACGTGTCGGTCATAAACACTCGCTCTTTTGGCCAATTCTGGCCTGTTTCATGGACTATTACTTACTATTTTGGGGTCCTAGAGTGACTTCCACAATTAACAAACCCTGGGGTGCGTTTATGTCTCGGTCATCAACACTCGTTGTTTTGGCCGATTCTGGCCCGTTTCTTGGATTATTACTCACCGTTTTGGGGTCGCGAAGCGATTTCCATAATTGTTGAACCCCAAGGTCTGCTTACGTGTCGATCATCAACACTGGCAGTTTTGGCCGATTCTGGCCCGTTTGATGGACTATTAGTCACTGTTTTTGGGTCCCGGAGTGGTTTCCATGGTTAACAAACCATGCGGTGTGTTTACATGTCGGTCATCAACGCTCGCAATTTTGGCTTATTCTGACCTGTTTCTTCGAATATTACTCACTGTTTTGGGGTCCCGAAGCGATTTCCATAGGTGTTGGTCATCAACACTGGCAGTTTTGACCGATTCTGGCCCGGTTCTTGGACTATTACTCACTGTTTTGGGGTGCCAGAGCGATTTCCATAGTTGTTGAACCCCAAGAAGCGCTTACGTGTCGGTCATCAACACTGGCAGTTTTGGCCGATTCTAGCCCGTTTCGTGGACGATTACTCACTATTTGGGGTTCCCGGAGTGATTTCCATGATTAACGAACCCTGGGGTGCGTTTACGTGT
>NW_025306812.1:0-738 GCF_018294505.1 Triticum aestivum
TTCATTGCATTCTACTACTAAGATGTGCCCTTTTGAAGTTGTGTATGGTTTCCTACCTCGTGCACCTATTGATTTGTTGCCTCTTCCATCTTCGGAGAAGGTTAATTTTGATGCTAAACAACGTGCTGAATTGATTTTAAAAATGCATGAGTTAACTAAGGAAAACATTGAGCGGATGAATGCTAAATATAAACTTGCTGGAGATAAGGGTAGAAAACATGTTGTGTTTGCACCTGGAGATCTTGTTTGGTTACATTTGCGTAAGGATAGATTTCCTGATTTGCGCAAATCAAAGTTAATGCCACGTGCTGATGGTCCCTTTAAGGTGTTAGAGAAAATAAATGATAATGCATATAAACTTGAGCTGCCTGCAGATTTTGGGGTTAGTCCCACTTTTAACATTGCAGATTTGAAGCCTTATTTGGGTGAGGAAGATGACCTTCCGTCGAGGATGACTTCATTTCAAGAAGGGGAGGATGATAAGGACATCAATACAATTGTTACACCCACAACCCCTGCTGCTATACATACTGGACCAATTACTAGGGCTCGTGCACGCCAACTAAATTACCAGGTACTTTCGTTTCTTGGTAATGATTCTAATGTTCATGAGAATATGATGCTGCCTAAATTGGATACATTTGTTTTGCTTACAAATGAAGGGCCTAGCTTGGAGAAGGATGAACATTGGAGCAAGAACAAGCATGGAGATGATGGCATGCGCAAGGGGAACAAGAA
>NW_025306813.1:0-738 GCF_018294505.1 Triticum aestivum
TATTGACCACGCCGGAGCACGATCAACCTGACAACGAAGGTCTATTTCTGCAACCAATCAAAGAACAGGCAAGAATATGATAAAAGCAATCTGAATATTGCGAGTATATATGAAGTATTGATAAATGTGGGGATTCGTAAGTGGTCTTGGTCTGGTTGTTGGACACAAACGAAGTACACGAACTTGCAATGGCTAACTTTTAACTAAACAAATCCTAAGGGAAAAGCTACTAGATGGATCTACTTATATAGGAGGAAGGGGTGGCGGCCAAGGAGGTGGGAGAACGTCCCAAGGCATCCTAAAACCAACCCTAGGTCATACAAGGCTCATGGGACCAAGTGGAGGTGATGCAACACCTTTGGACTTCTTGTTTGACTCGGATTCTGCTGCAGCGTCTGATTGTTTCGTCGATATCTCAACGCTCAGGACGAATTTGAAGGTGAGTCCAATTGGGTTGGAAAGAGCACAAAATCTAGATTCCAACAAAAAAAGAATCACCCAATTCGGGGTCCGTATGATAAAGTTGTTGGCGTTTTGAGTCAGGTATGTCTGTGCAGTCCGAATCTGAATCCAGAATGTGAGAGACTTGGACTCTATCTTCTCTTGGCCCAAAAGTGACGTGAGAGAACTTTTTGAACAGAAAGTAAACATCTCTTTCTCCCTTATCTTCATATGTGAATTGTACAAATGTCCCATACACCTGCAATTAGACAAAACACAAAAGTGTGTGAAGTATTT
>NW_025306814.1:0-738 GCF_018294505.1 Triticum aestivum
TGAATTTGCAAAGAAGTTTACCCCTACCCTACTCCGTATTGTGGAAACACTGATTGAAGGCCGAAGGGTAGAAGCGTTGGCTAGCTCGATAGGTTTTGATAATTCTTATGCTATTGATAGTCAGGGAAGGAGTGGTGGTATTGGCTTATTTTGGAACAATTCAATAAAAGTTGAGATTCTTGGTTATTCCTGTTATCACCTTGATATATCTGTTGAGGAACAAGGGGAGGATCCATGGAGGATGACTTGTGTCTATGGGGAGGTGCAGACCCATCTACGACACCAAACATGGACTGTACTAAAAAACATAAGCACGTTAAGCAATCTTTCATGGTTATGTATTGGCGATTTTAATGAGGTTTTACGTCCAGATGAGCATGAAGGAGTAGGACAACGCAGCAATGCTCAGATCCAAGCATTCAGAGATACTATAGATGTTTGCATGTTACTAGATTTGGGCTATAAGGGCTGTTTTTTGACGTTCGAAAAGAAAGTGACGGGGGGCTCCTTTACCCGTTGCCGTCTGGACAGGGCACTAGTAAATGTGGATTGGCTAACGAGATTTCCGCTGGCTTCCATATTAGATGAAGTTGCGGCATCATCGGACCACATGACCTTGTTACTAGATCTTGGTCGAGCCAAGGGCGAAAGGACAAAGAAGGAATTCAGGTATGATACAATGTGGGAGACGCATGAGGGCTTGAAAGATATGCTGCTCTAGGGCTGGAATGCCGAAGT
>NW_025306815.1:0-738 GCF_018294505.1 Triticum aestivum
AGATCTAATGCAATAAAACTGGGTATGAACGGGGTATGATCAAAGTGTTACTTGCCTTGCTGATGATCCGCAAAACCTAGCGAGTCGAAGTAACAAGCGGCACACTCCGGGTACTCTATCGCAAACAAACAAGCATACAATCAGTACTCAACTAATGCACGGGTAAAACTCGAATGAAAGATCCAACCAGAAAGTTCAACTTAAGAACTCCGGTTTGCAAAAAGAATCAACTCGAAAGAATCAACGAAAGTCAAACGGCGAAAGAAAGAAACTTCGTTTGCTAATCTGGATCTAGGTCAAATTTTACTGTAGCAAAAACTTGTTTGAGTGGATTAATCGGAAAGAGAATTTCGAGACGAAACTCTAGGCGCTTGAATCACCTGATTCCGATAAACGAGCGAAAAGTTAAACAGATTCGAAAATTCGATCAGAAATCGAATCTGAGAAAATAACGAGAAAATCCGTCGAAAAAGAAAAACGGACGAACGGTTAAATAACGGACGTTTGTTAATAGAGAAAAACCGACGAACGCGTTCGTTAAAACGAACGGTTCGGTGAACGCTCGTGAAATAAGAAAACCGAAAAAACCGATCTAGGGTTCTTTTTTTAAACGAAAGGGTTTTTTTTCTTCAGAAAACCGGTCAACACGAGACGACCGGCGGCAGTACCTCGTCGGGGCTCCGGCGACGGGGCTCCGGTGGCGGGGCGGCGGGCGCGAGGGGTGCGGCGGGGCTCGGG
>NW_025306816.1:0-738 GCF_018294505.1 Triticum aestivum
CGCAATATCCAGATTGCAATCTCAGTTTCTTGCTTGTTCTTCGTTTGCTCGCAGGAAACAGACCCTCGTGGTCAGGTTGATCGTGCTCCGGCGTGGTCAATAACCTCTCGGAGTTGGTTTAGCGATTGCTAAGGCGCGACGTCCTCGCACGTTCGTAGTGGGATCGTCAAAGTCGACTGCCACGAAAGCGATATCCATCATCTCATCGAAAGACGGGACACCTTTGCCTCTATCAGGTCCGAAATCAACCCTATCTCTTGTTTCCCCACACATACGGACTCTAAAAATAGCCTATACTTATGTATTTCGAAATTACATGGGCCTGGCCCAATAATAAGGTGACGCAGCACCTAAAATAGCCTCGGGACGAAATTTATGAACTGGCATCTTGTATATTTCGTCCAAGGCTTCATGCACCCATTATGGTGGCTTCAAAGTCCTGAAATCATCACTTGTAACTCCGTTCTTGTTCCCCTTGCGCATGCCATCATCTCCCTGCTTGTTCTTGCTCCAATGTTCATCCTTCTCCAAGCTAGGCCCTTCATTTGTAAGCAAAACAAATGTATCCAATTTAGGCAGCATCATATTCTCATGAACATTAGAATCATTACCAAGAAACGAAAGTACCTGGTAATTTAGTTGGCGTGCACGAGCTCTAGTAATTGGTCCAGTATGTATAGCAGCAGGGGCTGTGGGTGTAACAATTGTATTGATGTCCTCATCACAGCTCCACATATT
>NW_025306817.1:0-738 GCF_018294505.1 Triticum aestivum
GGCGGACCGCGACTAAAGGTACCCTTTAGTCGCGGTTGGCCACACCAACCGCGACCTTTAGTCGCGGTCCTCCTCCCCAACCGGGACTAAAGGGTTTTGGCGCCGCTTTCGTTCCCGCGCACAAAGACCCTTTAGTCGCGGTTGGGGACAACAACCGCGACTAAAGGGTACCCTTTAGTCGCGGTCCGCCTCCCCAACCGCGACTAAAGGCATTGTGCTGCTACCACTGCCGCTCCCCTCGTTAGTTTAGTCCCACCTTGCTAGTTGAGAGGGGCGCGCAGTGGTTTATAAACCCCACTGCCGCTCCCCACTTGAGCTCCTCTCCATTGCAGGCTTACGGGCCTAATTGTGACTGCTATGCCTGATGAGCCTACTGGGCCTTCTGCGGGCCTGAATCCTGGCCCATCGATGGGTTACTAGTCGTATTCAGGCCGTGGTGGCCCAGTAGGTGGCATATTTTTTATTTTTTGCCTGTTTTTTGTTTTCTTTTTTGCTTTATTTATTTTGTTTTGTTTCTACTTACAACAAAAAACTTATTTATTTTATTTTATTTTGTTTCTAATTACTTATTTATTTTACTTTATGATAATTATTTTTGCTATTAAAGTTTCTAAGAAAAAAAGTTCTTTATGAAAATTCTTTTAGCTTTCAATGATTTTGAACAGAAAATACTTCGATATTTTTAGTTGAATCAATTTTATATAATTTTAGTTTCAAAAATACTAGAGGTTGCTTATA
>NW_025306818.1:0-738 GCF_018294505.1 Triticum aestivum
AACCCCGGGGTGCATATATGTGTCGGTCATCAACACTCGCGGTTTTTGGTGATTCTGACCTGTTTCATGGACTATTAATCACCATTTTGGAGTCCCAGAGCGATTTCCATGGTTGTCGATTCCCAAGGAGTGCTTACGTGTTGGTCGTCCGGACTCCTAGTGTGGGCCGATTCTGATCCGTTTCTTGGACTATTACTCAGTTTTGGGGTCTCGATGTGAATTCCACGATTGACGAACCCCGGGGTGCGTCTACGTGTCGGTCATCAACACTCGCGTTTTTGGTCGATTGTGACCCGTTTCGTGGTCTATTACTCACCGTTTTGGGGTCCCGTAGTGATTTCCATAGTTGTTGAACCCCAAGGTGCACTTACGTGTCGGTCATCAACAATCGCAGTTTTGGCCGATTCTGGCCCGTTACATGGACTATTACTCACTATTTTGGGGTCCCGGAGTAATTTCGACGATTGACGAACCCCGGGGTGCGTCATTGTGTCGGTCATCAACACTCCCGTTTTTTGTCGATTCTGACCCATTTCGTGGACTATTACTCACCGTTTTGGGGCCCCATAGCGATTTCCATAGTTGTTGAACACCAAGGTGCACTTACGTGCCGGTCATCAATACTCGCACTTTTGGCCGATTCTGGCCCGTTTCATGGACTATTACTCACTGTTTGGGGTCCCGGAGTGATTTCCACGATTGACGAACCCCGGGGTGCATATATGTGTCGGTCATCAA
>NW_025306819.1:0-738 GCF_018294505.1 Triticum aestivum
CAACATTCAAAGTGACGTCATCAATTTCCAACATGTTCTGACATCATTTGTTGTTTTTCGGTCATTTACCTAATTGTTTAGAGAGTTAAATGACCGTGAAATTGAAAATCACTACAAAATGAATTCTAAAAATGTTGAAACATGGCATGGTATCATCATTTGACCCGCATAGCATGTGCGAAAGAGTAGAGAGTGTCACGGCAAAAACTGGACGCACTTCGTGTACAAACTGGACAAACTCTTTCGGAGTATCAGGGTTTCGGACGAGAACTCATCTGTTACACGGGCACTTCAATGTTTTTTAAACTTATTTGAACTCCGGACTTCTTTTGTGTTCAGTATGCAGCATTCAAAGCGATGTCATCAATTTCCAACATGTTCTGACATCATTTGTTGTTTTTCGGTCATTTACCTAATTGTTTAGAGAGCTAAATGACCGTGAAATTGAAAATCACTACAAAATTAATTCTGGAAATGTTGAAACTTGGCATGGTACCATCATTTGACCCGCATAGCATGTGCGAAAGAGTAGAGAGGGTCACGGCATAAACTCGACGCACTTTGTGTACAAACTGGACAAACTCTTTCGGAGTATCAGGGTTTCTGATGAGAACTCATCTGTTACACGGGCACTTCAATTATTTTTAAACTTGTGTTCAGTATGCAGCATTCAAAGCGACGCCATCAATTTTCAACATGTTCTGACATCATTTGTTGTTTTTCGGTCATTGACCTAAT
>NW_025306820.1:0-738 GCF_018294505.1 Triticum aestivum
CCGTTTTGTACACGAAGTGCATCCAGTTTTTGCCGTAACCCTCTCAACTTTCTTGCACATGCTATGTGGATGAAATGATGATATCATGCCAACTTTCAACCTTTTCAGAGTTCATTTGAAATGATTTTCAATTTTAGTGTCTTATAGCTCAAAATAATTAGTAAATGCATGAAAAATAACAAATGAAGTCAAAAAGGATTGAAAAATGATGATGTGGCTTTGAATGGTGCATTTAGAACACAAAAAAAGTCAGGAGTTCAAATAAGGTTTAAAAAATGAAATCCCTTTGTACCACACGAGTTTCCGGATGAAATCCTGATACTTTGGAAGAGATTGTCCGTTTTGTACACGAAGTGCATCCAGTTTTTGCCGTAACCCTCTCAACTTTCTTGCACATGCTATGTGGATGAAATGATGATATCATGCCAACTTTCAACCTTTTCAGAGTTCATTTGAAATGCTTTCAATTTTAGGGTCTTATAGCTCAAAATAATTAGTAAATGCATGAAAAATAACAAATGAAGTCAGAAAGGATTGAAAAATGATGATGTGGCTTTGAATGGTGTATTTTGAACACACAAAAAGTCAGGAGTTCAAATAAGGTTTAAAAAATGAAATCCCTTTGTAACACACGAGTTTCTGGATGAAATCCTGATACTTTGAAAGAGATTGTCCGTTTTGTACACGAAGTGCATCCAGTTTTTGCCGTAACCCTCTCAACTTTCTTGCACATGCTAT
>NW_025306821.1:0-738 GCF_018294505.1 Triticum aestivum
CATGCATTTACTGCTTATTTTGAGCTATAAGACCCTGAAATTGAAAAGCATTTCAAATGAACTCTGAAAAGGCTGAAAGGTTGCATGGTATCATCATTTCACCCACATAGCATGTGCAAGAAAGTAGAGAGGGTTACGGCAAAATTGGATGCACTTCGTGTACAAAACGGACAGTCTCTTTCGAAGTATCAGGGTTTCATACGGAAACTCGTCGGTTACAAAGGGATTTCATTTTTTGAACTTATTTGAACTCCAGACTTTTTCTGTGTTCAAAATGCACCATTCAAAGCCACGTCATCAATTTTCAACCCTTTCTGACTTCATTTATTATTTTTCATGCATTTACTGCTTATTTTGAGCTATAAGACCCTGAAATTGAAAAGCATTTCAAATGAACTCTGAAAAGGTTGAAAGTTGGCATGGTATCATCATTTCATCCACATAGCATGTGAAAGAAAGTAGGGAGGGTTATGACAAAAATTAGATGCACTTCGTGTACAAAATGGACAATCTCTTTCCAAGTATCAGGGTTTCATACGGAAACTCATCTGTTACAAAGGGATTTCAATTTTTGAACTTATTTGAACTCCAGACTTTTTGTGTGTTCAAAGCCACCTCATCAATTTTCAACCCTTTCTGACTTCATTTGTTATTTTTCATGCATTTACTTATTATTTTGAGCTATAAGACCCTAAAATAGAAAAGCATTTCAAATGAACTCTGAAAAGGTTGAAAGTT
>NW_025306822.1:0-737 GCF_018294505.1 Triticum aestivum
TTAAAAATATCATCAAACAGTAATGCCGGTGGAGCGGGGGAGGGTGCGCGGGGTGCGGGGGGGCGGTGGACCGGGGGGTGCTCGGCGGCGAGGGGGACCAGATCTGGCGAGGTGCGATAGCGATCGAGATGGAGGGGGATCGAGATCGAGTGTCCATGAAATTTAAAAATATTCATGATAGTTCAAAAAGTGCCCATGAAATACAATCGAGAAATGAAGGCTACGATTTAAATACAATCGATCTTAGCTAGCTATTTGTTCACAATCTTCTTGCCCTTCTTTTTCGCAAATGGAGTTCTTCTGTGGAATGGACGTCCTTTAGGTAGGGTGGTCCTGCTTCTTCTTGTGGTGTATGCTGCTACTTCATCATCGTCGTCATGTTCGATTCTCGGGTCGCCGTACTTGTCGAAGTCTTGCTCATTGGCTACTCCATCCATTCCGATGATCTTCCTTTTGCCTCTCCTCACGACAACACGACTGGGCTTTGACGGGTCGGTAATGAAGAAGCATTGGTCCACTTGGGAAGCCAGTACCCATGGCTCATTTTTCGCGGTGACGTTTGCGCCTGCGGTCTTGGATTTGGCTTCGGGTATAACCATGGTGGTGAAATACCAGTCTTCTTTTAGGACGCTCTTGGCCCATCTGACACGGAACATCGGGACCTTCTCTCCAGCGTAGCTCAGCTCCCAGATCTCCTCGATCCTTCCGTAGTATCTGTCCTTGTCGTTACCGGTGTA
>NW_025306823.1:0-737 GCF_018294505.1 Triticum aestivum
CTATCTCAGGGTAAAGCGAGTTGAGGCAGACGTCGTCGAGGTTGTGACGACGGACGACGAGACGAGCACGTGACACCAATGCCACCCTGTCTATCTTAGGGTTACGGGAGTCGTGGCGGACGTCGTCACTGTAGCGACGACGGACGCCGAGACGAGCACGTGACACCAATGCCACCCTGTCTATCTTAGGGTAATGCGAGTCGAGGCGGACGTCGTGACTGTAGCGACGACGGACGCCGAGACGAGCACGTCACACCACTGCCACCCTGTCTATCTTAGGGTAACGCAAGTCGAGGCGGACGTCTAGACTGTAGCGACGACGGACGCTGAGACGAGCACGTGGCACCACCGCCACCCTGTCTGTCTTAGGGTAACGCGAGTCGAGGCGGACGACGTCGCGGTAGCGACGACGGACGCCGAGACGAGCACGTGAGACCAATGCCACCCTGTCTATCTTAGGGTTACGTGAGTCGAGGCGGACGTCGTCGCGGTAGCGACGACGGACGCCGAGATGAGCACGTGACACCAATGCCACCCTGTTTATCTTAGGTTAACGTGAGTCGAGGCGGACGTCGTCGCGGTAGCGACAGACGGACGCCGAGACGAGCACGTGACATGAATGCCACCCTGTCTATCTTAGGGTAACTCGAGTCGAGGCGGACGTCGTCGCGGTAGCGACGACAGACACCGAGACGAGCACATGACAACAATGCCACCCTGTCTATCGTTACGCGAGT
>NW_025306824.1:0-737 GCF_018294505.1 Triticum aestivum
CCCACAGTTTAATTAGATCCTAATCATGCAAGTGTTTGAGGAAAACAGATCTAATGCAATAAAACTGGGTATGAACGGGGTATGATCAAAGTGTTACTTGCCTTGCTGATGATCCGCAAAACCTAGCGAGTCGAAGTAACAAGCGGCACACTCCGGGTACTCTATCGCAAACAAACAAGCATACAATCAGTACTCATCTAATGCACAGGTAAAACTCGAATGAAAGATCCAACCAGAAAGTTCAACTTGAGAACTCCGGTTTGCAAAAAGAATCAACTCGAAAGAAGCAACGAAAGTCAAACGGCGAAAGAAAGAAACTTCGTTTGCTAATCTGGATCTAGGTCAAATTTTACTTGTTTGAGTAGGTTAAACGGAAAAAGAATTTCGAGACGAAACTCTAGGCGCTTGAATCGCCTGATTCCGATAAATGAGCAAAAGTTAAACAGAATCGAAGATTTGATCAGAAATCGAATCTGAGAAAATAATGAGAAAAATCCGACGAAAAAGAAAAACGGTCGAACCGTTAAATAACGGACGTTCGTTATCAGGGAAAAACCGACGAACGCGTTCATTAAAACGGACGGTTCGGTGAACGCTCGCAAAATAATAAAACCGAAAAAAACCGATCTAGGGTTTTTTTTTAAAACGAAAACCGGCAAAGGTCAACGGGCATCGGGCAGTACCTCGTCGGGCTACTCCGGCGAGGGGCTCCGGCGGGGCTCCGGGCTCAGGCGCGG
>NW_025306825.1:0-737 GCF_018294505.1 Triticum aestivum
ACCACTGCCACCCTGTCTATCTTAGGGTAACGCGAGTCGAGGCGGACGTCGTCGCGGTAGCGACGTCGGACACCGAGACGAGCACATGACGTCAATGCCACTCTGTCTATCTGAGGATAACGCGAGTCGAGGCGGACGTCGTCGCGGTAACAACGATGGACGCCGAGACGAGCACGTGACACCAGGGCCACCCTGTCTATCTTAGGGTAAAGCGAGCCGAGGCGGACGTCGTCACGGTAGCGACGACGGACGCCGAGACGAGCACGTGACGCCACTGCCACCCTGTCTATCTTAGGGTAAAGCGAGCCGAGGCGGACGTCGTCACGGTAGCGACGACGGACACCGAGACGAGCACGTGACACCACTGCCACCCTGTCTATCTTAGGGTAACGCGAGTCGAGGCGGACATCGTCGCGGTAGCGAGGTCGGACGCCTAGACGAGCACGTGACATCACTGCCACCATGTCTATCTGAGGGTAACGCGAGCCGAGGCGGACGTCGTCGCGGTAACAACGACGGACGCCGAGACGAGCACGTGACACCACTGCAATCCTGTCTATCTGAGGGTAACGCGAGTCGAGGCGGACGTCGTCGCGGTAACGACGACGGACACCGAGACGAGCACGTGACACCAGGGCCACCCTGTCTATCTTAGGGTAAAGCGAGTCGAGGCGGACATCGTCGCGCTACCGACGACGGATGCCTAGACGAGCATGTGACACCACTGCCACCCTATC
>NW_025306826.1:0-737 GCF_018294505.1 Triticum aestivum
AGAGTTCATTTGAAATGCTTTTCAATTTTAGGGTCTTATAGCTCAAAATAATTAGAAAATGCATGAAAAATAAAAAATGAAGTCATAAAGGATTGAAAAATGATGATGTGGCTTTGAATGGTGCATTTCGAACACACAAAAAATCAGGAGTTCAAATAAGTTCTAAAAAATGAAATCCCTTTGTAACAGACGAGTTTCCGTCTGAAATCCTGATACTTTGAAAGAGATTGTCCGTTTTGTACACGAAGTGCATCCAGTTTTTGCCGTAACCCACTCAACTTTCTTGCACATGCTATGTGGATGAAATGATGATACCATGCCAACTTTCAACCTTTTCAGAGTTCATTTGAAATGCTTTTCAATTTTAGGGTCTTATAGCTCAAAATAATTAGAAAATGCATGAAAAATAACAAATGAAGTCAGAAAGGATTGAAAAAAATGATGTGGCTTTGAATGGTGCATTTCGAACACACAAAAATTCAGGAGTTCAAATAAGTTTTAAAATATGAAATCCCTTTGTAACAGACGAGTTTCCGTATGAAATCCTGATACTTTGAAAGAGATTGTCCGTTTTGTACACGAAGTGCATCCAGTTTTTGCCGTAACCCTCTGAACTTTCTTGCACATGCTATGTGGATGAAAGGATGATACCGTGCCAACTTTCAACCTTTTCAGAGTTCATTTGAAATGCTTTTCAATTTTAGGGTCTTATAGCTCAAAATAATTAGATAATGCAT
>NW_025306827.1:0-737 GCF_018294505.1 Triticum aestivum
GAAACTTGGCATGGTATCATCATTTCACCCACATAGATTGTTCAAAAAAGTAGAGAGGGTTACGGCAAAAACTGGATGCACTTTGTTTACAAACTGGACAATCTCTTTCGAAGTATTCAGGTTTCTGACGAAATTAAACTCATATGTTACAAAGACATTTCATTTTTTTAAACTTATTACAACTCCAGACTTTTTGTGCATTCAGTATGCATCATTCAAAGCGACGCCATCAACTTTCAACCATTTCTGCCTTCATTTGATATTTTTCATGCATTTAATGATTTGTTTTGAGCTAAATGACACTAATTAAATTTTGTGCAGGCAGCGCACCACCTTTAGTACCGGTTGGTGGCTCAAACCGGTACTAAAGGGTAAGCTGTTTTTTAGTCCCACCTCGCCAAGAGAGAGGGAGTAGGAGCGGTTTATAAGCCCTGAGTGCAGAGACGATGAAGAAGAGGCTCAATGCTCACGTTGCTTAGCTTCAAGCCTTTAGGAATATGGTAGATTGCACGGAGCTACGCGCAGTGCAGTTTACACTATTCCGAAAGGCTTGAAGCAAATTAACGAGCATTGCACCTCTTTTTTATTTTTAATAACTTATTACAACTCCGGACTTCTTCTGTGATGGCAAAAGGAAGGAGAAGAAGAAGAAGAAGAAGAAGAAGAAGAAGAAGAAGAAGAAGAAGAAGAAGAAGAAGAAGAAGAAGAAGAGGAAGAAGAAGAAGAGGAAAAAGAAG
>NW_025306828.1:0-737 GCF_018294505.1 Triticum aestivum
AGAGAGGGTCACGGCAAAAACTGGATGCACTTCGTGTACAAACTGGACATTCTCTTTCGAACTATCAGGGTTTCGGACGCAAACTAATCTGTTAGACCGGCAATTCGAAATTTTAATAACTTATTAGAACTCTGGCTGTTTTTTGCATTCAGCATGCACCATTCAAAGCCACGTCATCAACTTTCAACCCTTTGTGACATAATCTGCTATTTTTAATGCATTTACTGATTTGTTTTCAGCTAAATGGCCCTGCAATTGAAAAGCTCTACAAATGAACTCTGAAAAGGTTGAAACTTGGCATGGTATCATCATTTCACCCGAGTAGCATGTGCAAAAAAGTAGAGAAGGTCACCGCAAAAACTGGATGCACTTCGTGTGCAAACTGGACAATCTCTTTCGAAGTATCAGGGTTTCAGACGAAAACTCATCTGTTACAATGGCAATTCAAAATTTTAATAACTTATTACAACTCCGGATGTTTTTTGCATCCAGCATGCAATATTCAAATCCACGTCATCAACTTTCAACCCTGTCTGACATAATTTGCTATTTTTAATGCATTTACTGATTTGTTTTGAGCTAAATAGCCCTGAAGTTGAAAAGCTCTACAAATGAACTCTGAAAAGGTTGAAACTTGGCATGGTATCATCATTTCACCCGCATAGCATGTGCAAAAAAGTAGAGAGGGTCATGGCAAAAACTGGATGCACTTCGCATACAAACTGGACAATCTCTTT
>NW_025306829.1:0-737 GCF_018294505.1 Triticum aestivum
ACCACCGATCCCTCTCTCTGTGCCTGGCATTGCCGCACCTACCGGTGGTCTTCCTGCCAGCATCATGCACATCGTCAACTTCAAGCTGTCTCTCGATGGCTCCAACTTCGCCCGATGGAGGAACTACATCAACCTTATCCTCGCTCGGCACCACGCCGAGGCGCACGTTCAGGCCGGCGCAGCCGCCCGCCTCTCCGACCTGCTCTGGCGGGATGACGACAACACGATCGTTTTATGGTTCTACTCCACCGTCGCCGGTGATCTCCTCGACATCGTCCCGCCTGCCGGGTCCACCGCCTTCATGATCTGGAAACGCCTCCATGAGTACTTCCTCGAGAATGAGGCCGAGCTCGCCATGCATCTCAGCCCAGAATTCCCGTCGGCCGTGCGCGGCGATCGCTCCATCAACGACTATTACCGCCACCTCCAAGGTATCGCTGCCGCCCTTGCTGACGTTCGGGAGCCAGTCACGGACTGCACTCTCACTCTGCAAATGTTGGACGGCCTTGGCAAAAAGTTTGAACTCCAGGTCGCCATTCTTCAGTCCACCGTGCCGCTGCTGACCTTCGCGCAGGTGCGCTCTCGCCTCGTCCTCGCCGAACTCGCCCTCGACAAGCGGGCACGCACAGAGGGTGCTCAGGTCCTCGCCGTCCATGACGAATGCGGCGGTGGCGGTCGCGGCGACCGCGTTGATCGCGGTGACCGCGGCGGCGACGGCGCGGAGGCGGTGACCGCGG
>NW_025306830.1:0-737 GCF_018294505.1 Triticum aestivum
ACGTACAGCCCGTTCACGGGTCCGTGTAAGGGTCCGTGTACGCGGCGTGTGCCACGTACGTGGTTTTGCCCAGTTTTCCATGGCGCGCGTCAACTTCCGTCCACGACGGCCGTCGGCCAGTTTTTTCCCGTGTCCACGTACAACCCGTTCACGGCTCCGTGTAAGGGTCCGTCTACGTGGTGTGTGCCACGTACGTGGTTTTGCCCGGTTTTCCATGGCGCGCGTCAACTTCCGTCCAAGACGGTTGTCGGCCAGTTTTTTCCCGTGTCCTCGTACAGCCCGTTCACGGCTCCCTTTAAGTGTTTTTGCCTGGTGATCAATGGGGCGCGTCCACATCCGTCCATGAAGTATGTCAAGCACTTCTTTCCCGTGTCCCTGTACAGCCCGTTCATGGGTCCGTGTAAGTGTCTTTGTGATGAGTTGCACACATGAATCGCTGAAGTATCTTGGTCACTTGCCTCAAATAGTTTTGACTGTGCTCGCGACTGGCCTTATCGAGTGATTACGTATTTCATTCAAGGGACTTTACCATTTTGTCTTGTCCATGACATAGCCGTTTAGCCTGATGAAGGCATCCGAATGAATCGGTCAAGTATCTTGTTCACTTGGCACATATACTTTTGAGTGTGCTCGCCACTGGCCTTATTGAGTGATTGTGTATGTCATATAAGGGACTATACCATTTGCCTTGAGCATGACTTAGCAGTGTAGCCTCTGACGACGGCATCCGCATGAAT
>NW_025306831.1:0-737 GCF_018294505.1 Triticum aestivum
TTCTTCTTACAATTAACCAAACGTACACTTTCAGTCTCATGTAAGCAGTGCGTGCATGCATTGTATCCCTTATTTGTCTGTCCCGAAAGGTTACTGAGTGCAGGCCAATCGTTGATGGTTACAAAAAGCAACGCTCGTAGGTCAAATTCCTCTCCTTTGTGCTCATCCCAGACACGTACACCAGGTCTGCCCCACAACTGTAAAAGTTCATCAACTAATGGCCTTAGGTACACATCGATGTCGTTCCCGGGTTGCTTTGGACCTTGGATGAGCACTAGCATCATAATGAACTTCCGCTTCATGCACAACCAAGGAGGAAGGTTGTAGATGCATAGAGTCACGGGCCAGGTGCTATGGCTGTAGCTCTGCTCGCCAAAAGGATTCATGCCATCAGTACTTAGACCAAATCTTATGTTCCTTGCGTCAGCTGCAAAATCTTTGAACACTCTGTCGATCTTTCTCCATTGCATTCCATCAGCGGTGTGTCTCAACTCCCCGTCGGACTTACGGTCCTCTTTGTGCCATCGCAACGACTTGGCATGCTTTTTGTTCCTGAACAGACGTTTCAACCGTGGTATTATAGGAGCATACCACATCACCTTGGCGGGAACCCTCTTCCTGGGTTTCTCGCCCACAACATCGTCACCAGGGTCATCGCCTCTGATCTTATAACGCAATGCAGTGCATACAGGGCATTCATTCAAATTCTCGTATTCACCGCGGTAGAGGATGCAGTC
>NW_025306832.1:0-737 GCF_018294505.1 Triticum aestivum
CGCAGATTGTCTTCGGCATTGCAAGGCGGGTTCCTCCTCCAAGTACTTCATAGAAGATTTTGAACACAAAGATAGTGTCCGGCTCTGCAAAATAAGTTTCCACATATTGCCATAGAGAGAATAACATTTACACAAATCTAATCTGCTGACATATTCTGTAGTGTGACACACCATGGCCAAGCCTTTATCCGAGTCGTTTCATTATCCCACCTCAGCGCGTTATGCGAGGCGGTTTCCTTGGCACATCTTGTTAAGGTAGAGATCGTGTCCCCTTATTCCGGGATTCTCATCAATACGGGCGTGGGTAACCCAACCGCTTCTAGGACTCCTAGACTATAGGCAAGTCCAAACGGACACGGAGAGGACGCTTGATATTCACCCTCTTTATAAAGGGACAAGGCTTTTATTTTTCCCTCCCGTGCTCAATCGAATCCTTCCCCCACCTCAAGCTCAAGCGCCCAAAGTTCAGGTCAGGTGCTCTGAACCTTCAGTCATGTCCAGATCTAGCCTTAAAGGCTGATGGGTGCCTTCCTCCGTCACGGAAGAAGACATCAAAAAGTTGAGGGAGGCAGATATCTGACCGCCGAGATTTTGCATCGGCTGCCTCCCCGAGGGCAGGCCATCCCCACCCCCGAACCCAACGAGAATGTCATGTTCGTCTCCCACTTCCTCCGAGGTCTAGGCCTTGCTCTAGATCCTTTCGTCAGGGGTTTGATGTTTTACTACGGGCTAGACTT
>NW_025306833.1:0-737 GCF_018294505.1 Triticum aestivum
TCTCGGTATGCATGATGAACTTCTGTACTGAATGGTTCTCTCGATCACTTATGTATATATAGTACGTAGCGTCGACCAAGCACGGACATAAGAGAGGACACTTCTCTCTATTAATTAGCTAGGTAACACAATATATGAAACACCTAAATTAACCCCCCAAAACCCCCAACCTCCCCTCCTTTCAAAAAAAAACAAAAACCCCAGCCACTGGAATGCTGACGCGTGGGTGCCTTTTGGTCCCGGTTGGATCCACCAACCGGGACCAAAGGCAGCCTCACTGGGCTCGGCGCACAGGGCCACGTGGAGGCACATTGGTCCCGGTTCTGGTTTGAACCGGGACTAATGGGTGGAGGTATTAGTAACGGCCCATTAGTCCCGGTTCATGAACCGGGACTAAAGGCCCTTATGAACCGGGACTATTAGGTGTTTTTCTACTAGAACCAGATCGCATGAAAGCAATTCAAGAGGAATTGGCGGGATTCTTTCTTGACCACGTCATCAGTAAAGCCGGAGAATACCATGTGAAAATTGATTTCAAATGCTAGGGGTTTGTAATTAAGAGATCTTATACATATTGTACATGTATGTAGCCAGTAGTGTCGGATACATGATACGAAAACTTGTTGTTCGACCAATCTCTCGGAGAAGGAGAGGTCGATCGATCACTTCTCTCGGTATGCATGATGAACTTCTGTACTGAATGGTTCTCTCGATCACTTATGTATATATAGTACGTA
>NW_025306834.1:0-737 GCF_018294505.1 Triticum aestivum
CTTATGCCTCTCGGCAATTGCACCCTCATGAAGAGAACTACCCAGTTCACGACCTCGAACTTGCTGCTGTCATTCATGCGCTGAAGCAATGGCGACATTACCTTCTCGGTAATCGTTGCGATATCTTCACCGACCACCAAAGTCTGATGTATCTGTTTACTCAGCCAGATCTGAACCTCCGTCCACTACTAGGAAAAGGGCTATAGATGGAATGGCCACTAATGGCGCACCAGACATATGGTGCGCCATTGCTATATAGTAGTGGCGCACCATGTGTTGGTGCGCCATTAGTGTGAAAGACGCTAATGGCGCACCAGCCACAGGGTGCGCCATTAGTAACAAATTTTTTCTTTAATTATTCCAAACATACTAATGGCGCACCAGGGCACAGTGCGCCATTACTAGTTCTAACTAGTAATGGCGCACCAGCCACCTAGTGCGCCACTACTATATTTTATTTATTTATTTTTTTGCAAAACTACTAATGGCGCACCAGGGAACGGTGCGCCATTACTAGTTTAAACTAGTAATGGCGCACTGTTACCTGGTGCGCCATTAGTGTTTTTTTGCAAAACTACTAATGGCGCACCACCAGCAGGTGCCCCATTAGTAACCAGGGTTACTAATGGCGCATTAGGTGGTGGTGCGCCATTAGTAACCTGGGACGAGCTAGATATTTTGGACAGCCACACCTACCCACTCACTTTCCCCACTTCATTCTCTCCACCTCCTCCTCC
>NW_025306835.1:0-737 GCF_018294505.1 Triticum aestivum
GTGAAACCCTGATACTTCGAATGAGATTGTCTGTTTTGTACACGAAGTGCATCCAGTTTTTGAATTAAGCCTCTCTACTTTCTTGCACATGCTATGTGGGTGAAATGATGACACCATGCAAACTTTCAACCTTTTCAGAGTTCATTTGTAGTGCTTTTTTCAATTTCAGGGTCTTTTAGCTCAAAAAAACAGTAAATGCATGAAAAATAACAAATGAAGTCAGAAAGGGTTGAAAATCGATGATGTGGCTTTGAATGGTGCATTTTGAAAACAGAAAAACTAGGAGTTCAAATAAGTTCAAGAAAATGAAATCCCTTTGTAACAGACGAGTTTCCGTGTGAAACCCTGATACATCGAATGAGATTGTCCGTTTTGTACACGAAGTGCATCCAGTTTTTGAATTAAGCCTCTCTACTTTCTTGCAGATGCTATGTGGGTGAAATGATGACACCATGCCAACTTTCAACCTTTTCAGAGTTGATTTGTACTACTTTTCAATTTCAGGGTCTTATAGCTCAAAAAAAATCAGTAAATGCATGAAAAATAACAAATGAAGTCAGAAAGGGTTGAAAATTGATGATGTGGCTTTGAATGGTGCATTTTGAACACAGAAAAACTATGGAGTTCAAATAAGATCAATAAAATGAAATCCCTTTGTAACAGACGAGTTTTCGTGTGAAACCCTGATACTTCGAATGAGATTGTCCGTTTTGTACACGAAGTGCATCCAGTTTTTG
>NW_025306836.1:0-737 GCF_018294505.1 Triticum aestivum
TCCGGCCGATCACTCGCTTTCGCTCGAGTTCTTGGGAGAACTCCAGACCAAGGTGATGGCTTTGGGCGCGAGCAACCTACCTCTGCTGGTGGGTGGTGATTTCAACTTGATCCGTTTGGGAGCGGACAAGAATAATGGTATTATTAACTGGACAAGGGTGTCCATGTTTAATAATGCTATTGCATCCATGGCCCTTAGGGAAGTGGCTCGCGTGGGGGCTCGATACACCTGGACCAACAAACAGCTAACGCCGGTGCGATCGGTCTTGGACAGGGTTTCTATGTCCTTTGAGTGGGAGGTGTTGTTCCCCTTGTGCTCTCTGCACGCTGAAACTAGGATTGGGTCGGATCGCGTCCCCCTCATCCTTTCCTCGGGGGAGGAGAGGCTAAAACGCAGCCCGCGCTTCTTCTTTGAAACCGCGTGACTGGAGTCTCCGGACTTTGAGCAAATCTTCCTTTCAAAATGGGAGAATTGCGTCGCTCGCATCGGGAGCGTGCGCGGTCCGATGGAGTTCTGGATTGCCGCAGGGGCGGGTATGCGTGCGGCTCTCAAAGGGTGGGGAGCTAACCAGGGTCGCGAGGATAAGCTGTTAAGAGCGCGCCTGACCGAGGAGCTCGCCCAGCTAGACGCCGCGGCAGATGTGCAGGTCTTTTCCGAGCATGACTGGGCCCAGCGCTACGTGCTTGAAGCCCAAGTCGAGTCCCTCCTTAGGGCCGAGGAGGAGTACTGGCGCAAGC
>NW_025306837.1:0-737 GCF_018294505.1 Triticum aestivum
AAGTTTGTAAAAAAAAAACCTTACCGAGTGGTGAGCCAGCCTCCCGCTCGGAGGCTTAGCTGCGAATCCGTTTCGCCTAAGTTTAAACAAAATCCTACCGAGTGGTAAGCCAGCCTTCCACTCGGAGGATTAGCTGCGAATTCGTTTCGCCTAAGTTTAAACAAAATCCTACCGAGTGGTAAGCCAGCCTTCCACTCGGAGGCTTAGCTGCAGTCCAAGTACTCGCCTAAGTTTAAACAAAATCCTGCCGAGTGGTGAGCCAGCCTCCCACTCGGGAGCTTAGCTGCAACCTAGTGTTCGCCTAAGTATAAAATACAACGTGCGCTCCGCAAGGAGTACGAGGCGCAGGTCGACTCCTGCCTTCTCCTTCCGAGCTACGCCACAAATACAACGTGCGCTCCACAAGGAGGTGAAGCGCATGTCGACTGCTATCCTCTCCTTCGGAGGTACACCATGAAAATCCTACCGAGTGGCGAGCAAACCTCCCACTCGGGGGCTTAGATGCAGCCCAGTGCTTGCCTAAGTTTTTGAAAATCCTACCAAGTGGTGAGCAAACCTCCCACTCGGGGGCTTAGCTGCAGCCCAGTGCTCGCCTAAGTTTTTGAAAATCCTACCGAGTGGTGAGCAAACCTCCCACTCGGGGGCTTAGCTGCAGCCCAGTGCTCGCCTAAGTTTTTGAAAATCCTACCACGTGGTGAGCAAACCTCCCACTCGGGGGATTAGTTGCAGCCCAGTGC
>NW_025306838.1:0-737 GCF_018294505.1 Triticum aestivum
CCCTCCCACGTCCCGCCGCCCCCTCCCTCCCTCGTCCATGGCCGACGCCCAGCCGAATTCCGGCAGCCTAGCCGTCGACCGCCCGGAAAGGTCAAGAAGAAGGCGGCCAAGGCGCCAAGGAAGCCGCGGTCGGAGTGCACGACAGAGGAGCTCGCCAAGTTAGACGCAGAATCGGCGAAGAGGAGGAACCGGAGGGCCGTCGTCAAGGGCAATGCCGCCGCGGCCAAGTTCGTCGCCGAGCACGATGTGATGGAGGCCGCGTGGCGCAAGGCCGAGGTCGAGTAGAAGGAGGCTATCGTCAACAAAGTGCACGCCCTCCTCATGCTTGGCATTTGTCGTCCGACGGGTTTATCTGCAGCGACTGTCGGCCGGGCGAGCACAGGCTCGTCGGTCGCTAGGCCTCCGCACTACCAGTCCCGGACCACGCCTATGTCGCCTGGCTTTCCCCCGCCAAGGCACAACGGCCAGACCCGTTTATCGGGGTCGCCGGACGTTGGCGTGATCGCGCCGTCCACCCCGCGCGCCTCGGCCATCATCGACCTCAACATCACGCCGGGGTCCAGCAGCGGCGGTCGGCCGTCCGTCGAGATGCAAAGAAAGCAAGCACGACCACAGTTTACGGGCACCATGTCGTCCCCCTGCGCCTTGTTCGACGGAATGCCAACACCAACGCCACCGGTCGACGACCCCTTCTACAACCAGTTCATGGAGGATGTGATCTACGAGGGTGGGTATGG
>NW_025306839.1:0-737 GCF_018294505.1 Triticum aestivum
TTTTTTTGCCTCAGATGAAAGAGAAAGAAACATGGAGTTTCCTAGGCAGTTAATGTTCCTCATGATATACTGACATAGCCAAAACAACAGGTGTGTAGC
The DNA here is from genome assembly GCF_018294505.1 of Triticum aestivum. Classification (NCBI taxonomy): domain Eukaryota; kingdom Viridiplantae; phylum Streptophyta; class Magnoliopsida; order Poales; family Poaceae; genus Triticum; species Triticum aestivum. Next base: position 100 of record NW_025306839.1, read on the forward strand.
TTCCAGTGAGCGAAGTAACAACAAGAGGTAAAGAAACGAGATTCTTTTTTCTCTACAATCGTTCTTTGTTTTCTGTTGCAAGAAGAGATGATTTTCGAACTTAACACTCTATTTTTTGTAAAGGTATTTCAACCAAGTCATAATCATATGATTATTTTCTTGTTTCATCTAGAAACCCCAACAAAAGAAGATATGGGCCACTGGTGGTCAATGCAGGCTTGTCGGTGGCGTATAGGGACTACATCAACTTGCCTGTCACGGCAAAGGGGGGCCAAGCTGGAGATGAGCTGGTGATAAACAATCTCAGGCCGAGAAATGTAAGAATCCTTTTTTATTATCTAGACCATGCTTAGAAACCGGATGAAGATTTGTTTTGATCACATGTTAGACTATGCGACCGGGTTACCATAATTGAGTCTGATGCATACCAGTGGAGCTATATGTCAAAATGAAACTATGATGAGGCGACCCAAGCTCCCAAGACTTCATATTTTTCATAGCATTGATGATGTTGTTTAACTTTATTAAAAAATTGTAGGTTGTCGAAACTTGTCGAAGAGAATGTTGTAAAAAATATAAGGTGAAAATGATTTTAAATTGAAAGAATGGATTTCTTGCTCCGGAGCGCTCCCAGCCCC
>NW_025306840.1:0-737 GCF_018294505.1 Triticum aestivum
TAATTTTGGAAGGAAAGTTAGAGCTTTCAGTTGAGTGATTTCTTCAGACCCAATGGGAATGTGATTAAATACAAAAAATAAAAAATTAGGCCCAATGACAGCGGGCAAGGCTCCCACTGACGGGATTATATACAGTGCATTTTTTTCCTCTTCCGTGTGCAATGTTTTCTTGATTAATCTATCTAAAATATACCTCCTCCTTTTCTTATGTTGGTCTGAGTGGAAGGGGATGCCCCTGCCGGCCTCTTGAAGTTAAAGAATACATGTACTTTAATTTCACTTTCATACATATGTTTCTACTATATTTCTACAGCATGGTGTGAGGTATTGTAAAAAAGCATAATTTTGCACTTTGTAACTAATAACTTGATTTTTGTTGCCAATTGATTTCAATCTGTATATGAATTATTCCCTTTATTATTGTTACTATATTAAGTGATAATAAGTTGATCTTAGCCTTCATGTGATCATTGTGTGCTATGTTTAAAAACTAGCTCTAAGTGGTAGTATTCTAGATTTGTAGGGCTGTATTGCTCGCTTGATTCGTACATTTCTTTCAGTTGTCGTTGCTTAGAACTTATTTCACTAAATTTATTCAAATCTAACTAGCTCTTTCCTGTATAGTATTGTTCTATCCCTGTTGGTGCGGGTGTATAACAGGGCATCATGGATTCATTAGCGTTGCATGCTTCTTTTCCAATGGGGATACGCCACTGTACCATGATTTACTTACTATT
>NW_025306841.1:0-737 GCF_018294505.1 Triticum aestivum
GGCCAACAGGTGGACGGCCTCCCTTTCCCCATGCTGGTTTTTCGCTTCGGTGTTTGTTTGTGCTCGATCCTGATTTGGGCGCGCTTGTTTTTCCTGTCGGGCATCGCGAGCGCGCTGGACGGCGGGAAGGGCCGCATCAAGGAGGCGGTGGAGGCCACCAAGGACGGATGACCCGGGGCGTTGCACGCCGCTGCCGGCCACGGGAGGATGCCGGTGTGCGTCTACCTGGTCGAGAAGCTTCGCGTGAATGTCAATGTCGGAGACAACAAAGGTGCTCTATTCGGCCTCCTCCTCTGGTTTCGCAAACTGCAGAACACCAGCGTGCCTACAAATTGAAATTGGTTCCTCACAAGTGGCACAATCAGTAGGATGAAACTGACTGCACCGATGCTTTATTTTTGCTGCATCAATCATAGCGCCACATGTGTGTTCTCTTCATTTTAGGAGTAGGAAGTGATGCCCCTTGCTTGTTTAGAAGCATCTGATGTCTGTCACCAACTTGATCTAGTTTTATTAGTGTTATCCATCTGAACAAGTTACTGTTATCCAAATGATTTTGCCTGCAATAACCTAATGCACGTGAACATCAACAATGTCGTAGATGTTGGCTTGGTTATTCCAGACATTTATTTCAGTTGGAATTAGAAACATCTAGTACAGACTGTTCCTGGTGCAGCTGCAGGACTGCACCTTGTTGCATGTTGATTGATTCTTCTTTCGTTTTTGCGAATTTGATG
>NW_025306842.1:0-737 GCF_018294505.1 Triticum aestivum
CGAGAATGGCGGCCTCCCGGGTGGAGGACCGCCGGACGCAATGAGTCTGCTCTGTTGGAATTGCTGGGGGATTAGCAGCGACCCGACAATTCAAAAATTGCGTGAATTCATAAATAAGTTTGCTCCTAGAGTACTTTGTATAGTTGAGACCCAGCTCAGTGGGGAAAGAGTTGAAAATTTAAAAAGTACTTTAGGTTTTGATAGTTCTTTTGATGTGGATGCCTCTGGTAGAAGCGGAGGTTTAGCTATGTTTTGGAATAATGAAATAAACATTGAGATTTTGGGCTACTCGAAATACCACATTGATAGTAGAGTAACTGGTATAGGTGACCAGCCGTGGAGACTCTCTTGTTTCTACGGAGAAGCACAAACACATCTTCGTCACCACACTTGGGATACTATGAAAAATTTATCTACACTCCAGGATGTGCCGTGGGTGTGTATTGGAGACTTTAATGAGGTCCTAAAGCATGATGACCATGATGGCATTGGCTCGAGGATTCAAGCGCAAATCCAGGGCTTTAGAGATGCAGTGGATGTTTGTGGTTTGGTTGATCTTGGTTTCAAAGGTACAAGATGGACTTTTGAGAAGAAAATAACTGCTGGCTCATATACCCGTGTCAGGTTGGATAGAGCATTGGGTTCAGTTGATTGGTGCGTACTGTTTCCTTCAGCGGCCGTGGTGTCACGACCGGTTTTCCAATAAAATATTTATTGAGAAACCAATCTTTTGAGTC
>NW_025306843.1:0-737 GCF_018294505.1 Triticum aestivum
AAAAAAAACACAAAAACCCCAGCAACTGGAATGCTGACGCGTGGATGCATTTTGGTCCCGGTTGGTGCCACCAACCGGGACCAAAGGCCCCATGACTGGGGTGGGCGCACAGAGCCACGTGGAGGCACATTGGTCCCGGTTCTGGATTGAACCGGGACTAATGGGTGGAGGTATTAGTAACGACCCATTAGTCCCGGTTCATGAACCGGGACTAAAGGCCCTTACGAACCGGGACTAATGGGTGGTTTTCTACTAGTGATATGATGACATTTCTGGATGTATTGAGTAGTTTGAATATGGTGTGGATGTGTTTTATTTGATTTATGGTGGCATCTAGTTGTGTTTGCATAGATATGTATTTTTGCATATAAACTTCTGATTAGGATGTTTCTCTAATGGTCTAATTTATAGTTCTGTTGTGCAGGACTCTTGGTTTCTGTGGTGGTGAATTTTCGATCTGTCCTTGGTAGAGATTTGTAGGTTGCACCGACGAGGTAAGTTTTTTGCGCCCCCCCCACCCCACCCCACCCCTCCCCATCATTTTCTATGTTCACCCGCCTAGCTCCGCCATGGGAACTAGGTCCATGAATGAAAGTGCGTTAACAATTTTTGTTTTGCCGTGTAACCGCTAAACTCTTGATTCTGCAATTTGATTGCTACATTTACCTTTATTTCTAATTAACATATCTACTTGATTCTAAACTGTACACGGGAATTATGCCAAACTCTCCACATTC
>NW_025306844.1:0-737 GCF_018294505.1 Triticum aestivum
CTACAGACTACGATCAGATTGGGCTTAAAACCGATCTGAGAGAGATTAACTCTCCTCAGGCTACCCACCACGTTGTCGTTGTAGAGGAACAATGCGGCAACCCTTCTTCTACGTTGAAAACCAACTATGTCCGGATTCCCGATCCTTCCAACCCGGATTCCCGCGGAGGGACGGACGCTAATCAAATACTGAACTTAGAGTCAGGCATCGGACTAGATTCGTCGGAAAGCATCCACCAAGTCAAGCTTCCAAATCTGGAAACCTCTTGGCCTTTGAGCCTCAGATCGGGCGGGGTTCCAAACTTGATTCCACCCGCCCACCCAAACATAAGTGATCTATCTCGAATACGGCAGGAGCCCGATGAAACAGTACATCATTACTGGGCCAGATTCCTCCTGGTTATGAACAGGATAAAGGACTGCTGCGAAGAAAGCGTGATTTCAATTTTCTGCAACAATTGCACGGACAAGGGAATCATGAACACCATAAGTCGTCGCGCAGTTACACGCTTCGTCGACCTAGCGACCATCATACAAAAATACTGTGTGGTGGAGAGTGCCAGGAACACCGAAACTAGGTTTTGGGACAGTCCGGCCTTGACTACAACCCTAGTCCGAAGTAAAAGGGTGCGCCATACTCAAGCACCTGGGTTAAAAACCAAAAAGCAAAAACCCCCCTAAAGGGCATGGAACCGTACTGGAGGGCTGGCTCAACGGACCCTGCAAAATCCATAGTAC
>NW_025306845.1:0-737 GCF_018294505.1 Triticum aestivum
GAGAGAGAGAGAGAGGAGTGCATCTACATACCCTTGTAGATCGTGAGCGGAAGCGCTCAAGAGAACGGGGTTGATGGAGTCGTACTCATCGTGATCCAAATCACCGATGATCCTAGCACCGAACGGACGGCACCTCCGCGTTCAACACACGTACGGAGCGGAGACGTCTCCCGCGCCTTGATCCAGCAAGGAGGAGGGAGAGGTTGAGTAAGAGGGCTCTAGCAGCAGCACGACGGCGTGGTGGTGATGGAGAGGCAGTACTCCGACAGGGCTTCGCCAAGCTATGACGGAGGAGGAGAGGTGTTGGGGAGGGGAGGGGCTGCGCCTTGGAGGTGTGTGTGCAGCCCTCCCCTCGCCCCTCTATTTATAGGGGGAGGAGGAAGGGGGCCGGCCCCCTCTAGATGAGATCTAGAGGAGGGGGCGACGGCCAAGGGGGGGGCTTGCCCCCCAAGCAAGGGGGGCGCCCCCTTTAGGGTTCCCCCCCAACCCTAGGTGCATGGGCCCAAGGGGGGATGCGCCCAACCCTCTAAGGGCTGGTTCCCTTCCCTCTACGACCCATGAGGGCCTCCGGGAGAGGTGGCCCCTCCCGGTGGACCCCTGGAACCCTTCTGATGGCCCCTATACAATACCGGTATGCCTCCGAACTTTTCCGGTGCCCGTATTAAAACTTCCCATATATAAATCTTCACCTCCGGACCATTTCGGAACTCCTCGTGATGTCCGGGATCTCATCCGGG
>NW_025306846.1:0-737 GCF_018294505.1 Triticum aestivum
GCCAAGAGCGTCCTAAAAGAAGACCGGTATTTCACCACCATGGTTATACCCGAAGCCAAATCCAAGACCGCAGGCGCAAACGTCACCGCGAAAAATGAGCCATGGGTACTGGCTTCCCAAGTGGACCAATGCTTCTTCATTACCGACCCGTCAAAGCCCAGTCGTGTTGTCGTGAGGAGAGGCAAAAGGAAGATCATCGGAATGGATGGAGTAGCCAATGAGCAAGACTTCGACAAGTACGGCGACCCGAGAATCGAACATGACGACGATGATGAAGTACCAGCATACACCACAAGAAGAAGCAGGACCACCCTACCTAAAGGACGTCCGTTCCACAGAAGAACTCCATTTGCGAAAAAGAAGGGCAAGAAGATTGTGAACAGATAGCTAGCTAAGATCGATTGTATTTAAATCGTAGCCTTCATTTCTCGATTCTATTTCATGGGCACTTTTTGAACTATCATGAATATTTTTAAATTTCATGGACACTCGATCTCGATCCCCCTCCATCTCGATCGCTATCCCACCTCGCCAGATCCGGTCCCCCTCGCCGCCGAGCACCCCCCGATCCACCGGCCCCCCGCACCCCGCGCACCCTCCCCCGCTCCACCGGCATTACTATTTGATGATATTTTTAAAAAAATTATTACTGTCTTGTAAAAAAATATTACTGTTATGATTTAAACAAGTTTGAACATATTTAAACACAAATAAATATCAAACAGCATTTTAAATGC
>NW_025306847.1:0-737 GCF_018294505.1 Triticum aestivum
AGGGGGGGGGGCTAGTAGGCGCGGGTGGGCCGGCTTGGTTGGCCCGATGGCCAGCTGGGCCGAGGCCTAGTGGGGGGGAGGGGGTAGGCTTTTGTTTTTTTGTTAGGTTCTGCTTTTCTTTTTATTTAATTGTTTTGTTGCTTCCATCCACTATAAAATATCTAGGCATTTTATAAAAATGTGTTTATTGCACCATATTTACATATGCAAATTATGGCACCGTCCCAACATTTTTGTTTAATATTTTGAAAGCTTTTGTCGTTTGACTTAGTTAGGATTTAAATTTGAATCGGTTTCGAATTAACCCGAGATTAACTACAGTGACAGAGGTGACGTGTCACCATTAACGTGAAATTACTGTAGCATGATTATCCGGGCGTCACAATTCTCCTCCACTACAAGAAATCTCGTCCCGAGATTTAAGCGGTGGAGTAAGGGGCGAAGGTGTTGGTAGCGAAAAACCTAACGAGTCTTCTCGGTCTTGGCTTCCCTTTCGAAGAGGTTGATCCCTTTCGTTGATGTCTTCATTTCACTGCTTCAAGTCACCATGATCAATTTGTCATCCTTTCTTCGGGATCTCCATCGTACTTACGAATAGGTAAGGGGCAGCTCTACAACGATAGGATGTTACAAGGGAAAATCTTCTGGGGGTTTCCCAAGTATGAACATATGAGTATCTCTCGAGTTGAACAAATGAAACACATCGAGAGCAAAGTAAGACGGTGCAATAAGAAGTT
>NW_025306848.1:0-737 GCF_018294505.1 Triticum aestivum
ACCCATTGCCCCGACCACACGCCGCCACCTTCGGTCGGGCCGCCGACGCCCTTTTCTCTTATTTTTTGCATTATTATAAGAATGTGTATATATGTATATGTTCTCTGTGTATATATGTTCATATATGCAAAAGTTACATTTTAGAAAAACTTTATATATGCAAAAGTTTATATATGCAAGTATATATGTATGTATAGATGGATGTATGTGGATAGATTTGTTTTATATGCAAAAGTTGCAATTTTAGAAAAGTTTTATATATGCAAAAGTTACAATTTTAGAAAAAGAAGGATAGGAAAGAAGAAAATTAATAAGAAGAGGAAAGAAAGAAGAAGAGGAGATGAAAAGAAGAGGAGAAATAAATAATTAAGAAGAAGAAAAAAGAAGAAAAAGAAGAGGAGAAGAAGAAAGGAATAGTGGAGAGGAAGAGAAAATAGAATATTCTATTTTCTCTTCTTCTCCACTATTCCTTTCTTCTTCTCCTCTTTTTTTTCTTCTTTTTTTCTTCGATCTTCTCCTCTAGCTATTCCTTTCTTCTTCTCCTCCTCTTCTTCTTCTTCTTCTTCTTCTTCTTCTTCTTCTTCTTCTTCTTCTTCTTCTTCTTCTTCTTCTTCTTCTTCTTCTTCTTCTTCTTCTTCTTCTTCTTCTTCTTCTTCTTCTTCTTCTTCTTCTTCTTCTTCTTCTTCTTCTTCTTCTTCTTCTTCTTCTTCTTCTTCTTCTTCTTCTTCTTCTTCTTC
>NW_025306849.1:0-737 GCF_018294505.1 Triticum aestivum
CCGCCTAACCCTGTAGCGTTTGACCACGGGATCTAGCCCTTTGACTTTGCACGGATGGGCTTTGACCAGTGGACCTCCCCACCCAGTTGTGTCAGCCCATAGGAACACTTTGGAGCAACATCCGGGCCAGACCCACAGCAAGATCCCCTCCGTGTAGACCCGACGCGTCCGTTTACCGCCTCCAGGTGCCGGCGGTGGCGCCGTCCGTGAGGGGGGGCACACCCCGGACACGCGTGCCGGGCATTTGCAACCGCCACAACACTTTCAGATTTGTTAGAGGCCGCCTACGCAAGATTTGGCAGCATGCTAGCCCCCGGAGGCCGCTGGCCACAGCCGTAGACGCGCGAAGGGCAATCCGCGTAGAGGGAATTTTTCGGATACTTCTCCATCACCAAAAATTATGAAAAAATACCATCGTTCCTATAGCACATGTGCCCACGTCGTGCAAAAAAGCTCATGATTTTATCGCGCTCCGAGTATTTAGTAATATTGACGCCGCATCGTTACCACAGAACGTCTACTACCGTGTCATAGCCGTCCGTGAGGGGGGGGGGGGCCATGCCCCGGAGACGCGTCCCGCCTCTTCGGACATGCGACCACACCACCCCGCACGTATGAGGGCCCGGTGCGACACTCCGGTGGCATTGCTACCCCCAGTGCCCCCGTCCCGCCTAACCCTGTAGCGTTTGACCAGGGGATCTAGCACTTTGACTTTGCACGGACGGGCTTTGACCAGT
>NW_025306850.1:0-737 GCF_018294505.1 Triticum aestivum
CCCCCGACGCTCGAAACCCCCTCGCCCGCGACCGCGCGAGCCCCGCCGTGGCCGCGCACGCCGGCGCCCCTCCTCCCGGACTCGTCCGCGCCCCTCCTCTCCCTTGCGCGGCGCCCACCTGAAGCCGTGCCCTCGTCCCCGTCGCCTCAACCACGCCTCCCTCGCCGGACCACCTCGCCGGCCTGCTTCCTCTCCCCCGCCGGACTGCCTCCTCTTCGCCGCCTCGTCTCCGACTTCCTCCTCAACCCCCGTTGCCGGAACCCCTACACCACACCGTGAGCTGCCCCCTATTCCCCTCTGTTCCCGCGGTCACCGCGCCCGGCTACCACTTCGCCCACGCCCAAGAACGTCGTCGCCGTGCCTGCTGTCCCGCACCTGCGCGCCCCCGCGCTCGCCTGCGGCCACGATGGCCCCCGCTGCAGCTTCCTGCGTCCCATGCCTCTGCTCTACACGCCGCTCACCCGCGCGTGCGCGGCCTCGCCTCACCGGCGATGCAGCCTCGCTGGTCCGCGCCCCCTGACCACCAGTCGCGCCGGCCCCCTTCCTTCCCCACTGGCCGCGTTGGGCGCCGGCGCCCACACGCCCGCTCCGGCCCCATTCCGGCCTTGCCTCGTTACCGGGCAGGGCTGCGGCTTCGCCCGCACCCGCCTGCCTGTATGCCCGTTAAGGCCCTGTGCCTATGACCAGTGGGCCCCAGTCCCAGAACATTTTGTTAAAAAAAAAGGAGATAAAAAAAT
>NW_025306851.1:0-737 GCF_018294505.1 Triticum aestivum
TCTGGGTGAAATGATGATACCATGCCAACTTGGAACTTTTTCAGAGTTCATTTCAAATGCTTTTCAATTTCATGGTCTTATAGCTTAAAATAATCAGTAAATGCATGAAATATAACAAATGAAGTCAGAAAGGGTTGTAAATTGATGATGTGGATTTGAATGGTGCATTTTGAACACAGAAAAACAAGGGAGTTCATATAAGTTCACAAAAATGAAATCCCTTTGTAACAGACGAATTTCCGTATGAAACCCTGGTACTTCGAATGAGATTGTCCGTTTTGTACACGAAGTGTATCCAGTTTTTGCCGTGACCCTCTCTACTTTGTCACACATGCTATATGGGTGAAATTATGATACCATGCCAACTTGGAACCTTTTTAGAGTTCATTTCAAATGCTTTTCAATTTCATGGTCTTATAGCTCAAAATAATCAGTAAATGCATGAAAAATAACAAATGAAGTCAGAAAGGGTTGTAAATTGATGATGTGGCTTTGAATGGTGCATTTTGAACACAGAAAAACAAGGGGGTTCAAATAAGTTTAAAAAAATGAAATCCCTTTGTAACAGACGAACTTCCGTATGAAACCCTGATACTTCGAAAGAGATTGTCCATTTTGTACACGAAGTATATCCAGTTTTTGCCGTAACCCTCTATAATTTCTCACACATGCTATGTGGGTGAAATGATGATACCATGCCAACTTGGAACCTTTTCAGAGTTTATTTCAAATGCTTT
>NW_025306852.1:0-737 GCF_018294505.1 Triticum aestivum
ATGAAAAATATCAAATGAAGTCAGAAAGGGTTGAAAATTGATGATGTGGCTTTGAATGGTGCATTTTGAACATAGAAAAACTATGGAGTTCAAATAAGATCAATAAAATGAAATCCCTTTGTAACAGACGAGTTTCCGTGTGAAACCCTGATACTTCGAATGAGATTGTCCGTCTTGTACACGAAGTGCATCCAGTTTTTGCCGTAAGCCTCTCTACTTTCTTACACATGCTATGTGGGTGAAATGATGACACCATGCCAACTTTCAACCTCTTCAGAGTTCATTTGTATTGCTTTTTTCAATTTCAGGGTCTTATAGCTCAAAAAAATCAGTAAATGCATGAAAAATAACAAATGAAGCCACAAATGGTTGAAATCGATGATGTGGCTTTGAATGGTGCATTTTGGAAAAAGAAAAACTAGGAGTTCAAATAAGTTCAAGAAAATGAAATCCCTTTGTAACAGACGAGTTTCCGTGTGAAACCCTGATACTTCGAATGAGATTGTCCGTTTTGTACACGAAGTGCATCCAGTTTTTGCCGTAAGCCTCTCTACTTTCTTACACATGCTATGTGGGTGAAATGATGACACCATGCCAACTTTCAACCTTTTCAGAGTTCATTTGTAGTGCTTTTTTCAATTTCAGGGTCTTATAGCTCAAAAAAATCAGTAAATGCATGAAAAATAACAAATGAAGCCAGAAAGGGTTGAAAATCGATGATGTGGCTTTGAATGGTG
>NW_025306853.1:0-737 GCF_018294505.1 Triticum aestivum
CTGACCCGTTTCGTGGACTATTACTCACCGTTTTGGGGTCCCGAAGTGATTTCCATGCTTGTTGAACCCCAAGGTGCGCTTACGTGTAGGTCATCCACATTGACAGTTTTGGCCGATTCTAGCCCGTTTCGTGGACTATCACTCCCTATTTTGGGGTCTCGCAGTGGCTTCCACAATTAACGAACCCTTGGGTGCATTTACGTGTCGGTCATCAATACTCGCAGTTTTTGTCGATTCTGACCCGTTTCGTGGACTATTACTCACTGTTTTGGGGACACAAAGTGATTTCCATGCTTGTTGAACTCCAAGGTGCGTTTATGTGTCGGTCATCGACACTTACAGTTTTGGCCGATTCTGGCCCGTTTCGTGAACTATTACTCACTGTTGGGGGACCCGGAGTGACGTCCACGATTAACGAACCCCGGGGTGCATTTACGTGATGGTCATCAACACTCGCGGTTTTTGTCGATCCTGACCCGTTTCATGGACTATTACTCACCGTTTTGGGGTCCCAAAGTGATTTCCATGCATGTTGAACAACAAGGTGAGCTTACGTGTAGGTCATCAACACTCGCAGTTTTGGCCGATTCTGGCCCGTTTCATGGACTATTACTCACTATTTTAGGGTCCCGGAGTAATTTCCATGATTAACGAACCCTCGGGTGCATTTACGTGTTGGTCATCAACACTCGCGTTTTTGGTCGATTCTTACCCGTTTCATGGACTATTACTCACCG
>NW_025306854.1:0-737 GCF_018294505.1 Triticum aestivum
GTAGTCTTCGACAGGATTAGCTATCCCCCTCTTATTCTGGCATTCTGCAGTTCAGTCCACCGATATGGCCCTTTACACATATACCCATGCATATGTAGTGTAGTTCCTTGCTTGCGAGTACTTTGGATGAGTACTCACGGTTGCTTTCTCCCCCCTTTTTCCCCTTTTCCTTTCTTTCTGGTTGTCGCAACCAGATGCTGGAGTTCAGGAGCCAGACGCCACCGTCGACGACGCCCCCTACTACACCGGAGGTGCCTACTACTACGTGCAGCCCGCTGACGACGACCTGGAGTAGTTTAGGAGGATCCCAGGCAGGAGGCCTGCGCCTCTTTCGATTTGTATCCCAGTTTGTGCTAGCCTTCTTAAGGCAAACTTGTTTAACTTATGTCTGTACTCAGATATTGTTGCTTCCGCTAACTCGTCTATGATCGAGCACTTGTATTCGAGCCCTCGAGGCCCCTGGCTTGTATTATGATGCTTGTATGACTTATTTTATTTGTAGAGTTGTGTTGTGATATCTTCCCGTGAGTCCCTGATCTTGATCGTACACATTTGCGTGCATGATTAGTGTACGATTGAATCGGGGGCGTCACAAAGAAGAAGAAGAAGAAGGAGAATAAGAAGGAGAATAAGAAGGAGAATAAGAAGAAGAAGAATTAGAAGAAGAATACGAAGAAGAAGAATAAGAGGAAGAAGAAGAAGAAGAAGAAGAAGAAGAAGAAGAAGCAGAAGAAGAA
>NW_025306855.1:0-737 GCF_018294505.1 Triticum aestivum
GTTGCTCTGGCAAGAGAGAGGGGTCGTCAACTCCGTAGTCGAACTGGTCAGCAGCAGCGTCGGTCTCGTAGTCTACCGGAGAGAAGAGGGGGAAGAAATAATGAATACAGAGCAAACAAAGCATCACAAAATATAACAAGGCAATACGCGGTGTTCGGTGTGCCCTAACGCGGTAGTAAGTGATACCGACGAAAGGGGGAAACATCCGGGAAAGTATTCCCGGAGTTTCGCGTTTTCGGGCAGAGGAACCGGAGGGGGAAAGTTGCGGGTTCGATAGGTTAGGGGTGTGTGGCGGACGAACGGACCGCGTATCCGGATTCGTCTCGTCGTTCTGAGCCACTTTCATGTTGAAAATATTTTAATCCGAGTTACAGTTTATTTTCTATGATTTATCAAAGTTTTAGGCATTTTCGAAATTTATTTAATTATTTAAATTGAACATTATCCAGAACAGTGAAAGGTGATGTCAGCATGACATCACCATGACGTCAGCAGGTCAAACCCAGCTGACCAAGGTCAAACCTGGCCCGTGGGTCCAGCGGGGCCCACCTGTCATCCTCTGTTTAGGTTAGTTAGGGTTTAGCTAATCCAGTTACTGTTTAATTAAACTAACTAATTAATTAGGTTAATTAAATAGAATTAATTAACTTAATTAATTCACTAATTAATTAATTTAATTAATTATTAAATTAATTAATTCATTTTATTTTATTTTCATTTTCATTTTCTTTTAAAAC
>NW_025306856.1:0-737 GCF_018294505.1 Triticum aestivum
ACCCCGACCCGACACCCCAACCCCGAGACCCCGACCCCGAAAAGGTGTTCTTTGGCCTTCCAGAAGACGACGGGGTCATATATTTGTGAATTATTAGTTAGGTCATATATCTTTCGATTTTGTTATGAAAAACATCATATATAATTGTGTTGATCGGGTAGTTTTAAATGTGCAGTTATTTCATCGCTGCGAGGTTTGGTGTTCGACGACCTCGCCGTGCGTTTGACGAGCTCTGCCCCTTCGTTCGTGGGTGAGCACAAATGACATGTCCTCCTCCCCCATTAATTATTTGATCTATTCCGATGAAACTTGATAGCTAGATATATATGTGTCTTGAATCATCAGTATGCGTAACCAATATGTGTCTCCCGTTCGAAAGCATCATAGTTATAAATATGCATGCATTTGCATATTTATAACCTTGATTCTTTCGAATTGTCCAACGCTATCCATGGACAGCCCGAGTATGTTTAGATTGGGTTCGTTTTCCCATATGCTTTGCTCCGGATCCGACGCATAAATTTCGTCAGTGCCTCCCCTGTTGTTCTCCGGGTACACATCCTCTCTGTTTATTGCAGAGACGTGTATCAGGAGAACAGCGGGGAGGTGCTGCCGAAATTTTGCGTAGGATCCGGGGCATAGCATGGGAAAATGAACCCAATCTAAACATACTCGGGTGGGATTAGGACCTATCATTACCTATTAGAGTGTAGGTTGCATGGACGTAATAAAATTGA
>NW_025306857.1:0-737 GCF_018294505.1 Triticum aestivum
TGTTGATGACCGACATGTAAACGCACCCCAGGGTTCGTCAATCGTGTAAATCACTCCGGGACCCCAAAACAGTGAGTAATAGTCTCTGAAACGGGCCAAAATTGCGATTGTTGATGACCGACACATCAGCGCGCCTTGGGGTTCAATAACTATGGAAATCAATTCGGGACCCCAAAACGTTCAGTAATAGTCCATGTAACGGGTCAGACTCGGCCAAAACTGCGAGTGTTTATGACCGACACGTAAACACATCCCAGGGTTCGTTAATCATGGAAATCACTCTAGGACCACAAAATAGTGAGTAATAGTCCGTGAAACGGACCAGAATCGGCCAAAATTGCAATTTTGGATGACCAACACATAAACACATCCCAGGGTTCGTTAATCGTGGAAATCACTCCCGAACCTCAAAACAATGAGTAATAGTCCATGAAACAGGCCAGAATCGTCAAAAACTGTGAGTGTTGATGACCGACACATAAACACATCCCGGCGTTCGTTAATCGTGGAAATCACTCTGGGACCCCAAAACAGTGAGTAATAGTCCCTGGAACGGGCCAGAATCGGCCAAAATTGTGATTGTTGATGACCGACACGTAAACGCACCGCAGGGTTCGTTAATCCTGGAAATCACTCCGGGACCCCAAAACAGTGAGTAATAGTCCATGAAACGGGCCAAAATTGGCCAACACTGTGAGTGTTGATGACCGACACGTAAACGTACCCCGGGGTTCGTT
>NW_025306858.1:0-737 GCF_018294505.1 Triticum aestivum
AAAATTCTGTGAACGGCATTTTTTAAGGATTGTTTGAATAGCAAGAAGTTATTTTGGTCATGCCAGGGAAGACGTAGTTATCGAGGAGTTCTTGGTCGACCTTTGTTTTCGAGTCCCGAATGGTAGGTTTTAGGGAAAATTCTCTACCAGATGTCATATATGGGGACCTAATTGAGAAAATTCTGTGAACGAGATCTTTTAAGGATTGTTTGAATAGCAAAAAGTTATTTTGGTCATGCCAAGGAAGAGGTAGTTATTGAGGAGTTCTTGGTCGACCTTTGTTTTCGAGTCGTGAATGGTAGGTTTTAGGGAAAATTCTCTACCAGATGTCATATATGGGGACCTAATTTGGGAACATTCTCTGAACGACATCTTGTACGGATGGTTTTAATAGCAAAAAGTTATTTTCATCATGCCAGGGAAGAGGTAGTTATCGAGGAGTTCTTGGGTGACCTTTGTATTCGAGTCGCGAATGGTAGGTTTTAGGGCAAATTCTCTACCAGATGTCATATATGGGGACCAAATTTTGGAAAATTCTATGAACGGCATTATTCAAGGATGATTTGAATAGCAAAAAGTTATTTTTGTCATGCTAGGGAAGAGGTTGTTATCGAGGAGTTCTTGGGCGTCCTTTGTTTTCGACTCACGAATGGTAGGTTTTAGGGCAAATTCTCTACCCGATGTCATATGTGGGCACCTCATTTGGGAAAATTTTGTGAACGACATTATTCAAGGAT
>NW_025306859.1:0-736 GCF_018294505.1 Triticum aestivum
GTTAATCATGGAAATCACTCCGCGACCCCAAAACAATGAGTAATACTCCATGAAATGGGCCATAATCGGCCAAAACTGCCAATGTTGATGACCAACATATAAGTGCACCTTGGGGTTCAATAACTATGGAAATTGCTTCAGGACCTCAAAACAGTGAGTAATAATCCAAGAAACGGGCCAGAATCGGCCAAAACTGCGAGTGTTGATGACCGACACGTAAACGCACCACAGGGTTCGTTAATCGTGGAAATCACTCCGGGACCACAAAACAGTGAGTAATAGTCCAAAAAACGGGCCAGAATCGGCCAAAACTGCCAGTGTTGATGACCGACACGTAAACTCACCCCAGGGTTCGTTAATCATGGAAATCACTCCGGGACTACAAAACAGTGAGAAGTAGTCCATGAAACGGGCCAGAATCGGCCAAAACTGCCTGTGTTGATGACCGACACGTAAACGCACCCAAGGTTCGTTAATCATGGAAATCACTCCGCGACCGCAAAACAGTGAGTAATAGTCCATGAAATGGGCCATAATTGGCCAAAACTGCCAATGTTGATGACCAACATATAAGTGCACCTTGGGGTTCAATAACTATGGAAATTGCTTCAGGACCTCAAAACAGTGAGTAATAATCCAAGAAACGGGCCAGAATCAGCCAAAACTGCGAGTGTTGATGACCGACACGTAAACGCACCCCAGGGTTCGTTAATCGTGGAAATCACTCTCGGACCGC
>NW_025306860.1:0-736 GCF_018294505.1 Triticum aestivum
TATAACATTTAGTAGCATGACAATTTTATCATGTTGAAAAAAATTCAGTAACATGAATTTGGCTAAGCCAAGCATGATCTTGCTTGCATTGCCGCCTTTGCTACATGAAGCAATAGGGTAGGTTCAGTTTCACTGAATTTTTGAAACTATACATCATTTGCTGAATTTTTGCTCTACATCACTTGCTCTTTGTAAATTATTGCATATATCCAGTGACTGAATTTTTGAAACTATAGGTGAACCTCTTCAGGAAACGCAAAACAGTTAACTGAAACTATCTAAAATAGTTAAATCCACTTGATGCTTACCTAATGCAGGCCAACAGAATGAAATGAACTACGAATTTGTTCTCTGAAATACATGTAGGCCAACAGAGAGGATGTTCTTACAAGGGAGCAAGAAGCCTGCCGCCATGGCCCTAGGGTTTGCAGGTGAGGGGGTGGAGGAGAAGGGAGGAATCACCATGCATAGGTTGGGGAGGGAGGAAGGATGTACAGGGAGGAAGGAGGAAGGAGGAGAGGTACCTGGGCAGGCGCGGCCGGTCGCCGGAGGGGTCAGGGTCGGGGTTGGGGTCGGGGTCGGCGGCGGCGGCGTCGTCGAAGGGATGCCTCAGTTGGCCGTGGGAAGGCCGGCGGCCGCGGTTGTCGTCCTGCACCCCGTGCCCGGACTAAGGAAGACGCCGGCGTTGAAGCTCCGGCAGCGGCTGGGCGTCTGGGGGCGACGGCGCGGGGGCGAC
>NW_025306861.1:0-736 GCF_018294505.1 Triticum aestivum
CAGGTATTGTCGAACCTGCCCTCCAACGCAACCATGTAGCGACGGACGTGCTGGTCCTCCTCGCTGACACGGTGACGTACCACCTCCGCGGTGTCCGGAAGCCTCGGCACCGTCACTGGCCCACGCGAGCGCCACCAAACAAGGATCGGGTCAACGACGGGCTGGTTCCTCACCAACCTACGCCCACCGGAAGGTAGCACCTCCCAAAACCAGCCCGGCGGAGCCCAGTCCCGGACATGGCCCCTCTGATCAAGCCGGCCTCCTCCGCCGAGTCGACGACGAGGATGCGGGATAGGCATCGTCGACGTCGATGCGGGAATAATTGCTTTAACTAAAAAAACAAACTAGTTCTATTAATTTCCTTGCTAAAAATAAACTACTTCTATAGTAAAATAAACTAGTTTTGTTAAATCAACTAGTTCAACTACTAATTAAGCACTTACTATAAATAAAATAAAGTAGTTTTATTAATTAATCAACTAGTTCAACTACTAAGCACTTACTATATGTAAATAAAATAAAGTAGTTCTTACTAAAAATAAACTACTTCTATATATAGTAAAATTTAATAAAATAGTTCTATTAATTAATCAACTAGTTCAACTACTAAGCACTTACTATAAATATATAAAATAAAGTAGTTCTTACTAAAAATAAACTACTTCTCTATATAGTAAAATTTAATAAAATTGTTTTATTAAATCAACTAGCTATTTCAACTACTAAGCACTAACCT
>NW_025306862.1:0-736 GCF_018294505.1 Triticum aestivum
TAGTGTAACAGATGAGTTATCATCCTAAACCCTGATACTCCGAAACAGATTGTCCAGTTTGTACACGAAGTGCGTCCAGTTTTTGCCGCAACCCTCTCTACTCTTTTGCACATGCTATGTGGGTGAAATGATGATACCATGCCAAGTTTCGACATTTTCAGAGTTCATTTTGTAGTGATTTTCAATTTACAGTCATTTAGCTCTCTAAACAAATCGGTAAATGACTAAAAAATAGCAAATGATGTCAGAAAGTTTTGAAAATTGATGACATCGCTTTGAATGGTGCGTGCGGAATGCACAAAAAGTCTGGAGTTGTAATAAGTAAAAAAATGAAGTGCCAGTGTAACAGATGAGATCTAGTCCGGAACCCTGATACTTCGGAAGAGATTGTCCAGTTTGTACACGAAGTGCGTCCAGTTTTGGCCGTAACCCTCTCTACTCTTTTGCACAAGCTATGTCGGTGAAATGATGATACCATGCCAAGTTTCGACATTTTCAGAGTTCATTTTGTAGTGATTTTCAATTTCACGGGCATTTAGCTCTCTAAACAAATCGGTAAATGACTAAAAATAGCAAATGATGTCAGAAAGTTTTGAAAATTGATGAGGTCGCTTTGAATGGTGCGTGCGGAATGCACAAAAAGTCTGGAGTTGTAATAAGTTTAAAAAAAATGAAGTGCCAGTGTAACAGATGAGTTCTCGTCCGGAACCCTGATACTCCGAGAGATTGTTCAGTT
>NW_025306863.1:0-736 GCF_018294505.1 Triticum aestivum
TAAATCCAGTAATTGAATTAATGCGCCAGCCTGACGTCATAGTGACGTCAGCAGGTCAACGGGCGCCGTCCAGGTCAAACTGACCTGTGGGACCCATATGTCAGCGTCACAGGTTAAACAGGGGGGGTTTATTTTAGTTTAATTAAGGATTAGGGCAGTAGGGCCCACATGTCAGTGTCAGCAGGGGGGGGGGTAATTAAATTAAAATAAACTAACTAATTAACAGGGGGGCTGGCCCCACCTGTCATCGACCCAGGGGGGTCAAACCCCTGGTCAGCAGGGCCTAACCCGCCGGCGGCTCGTCGCCGGTGGCAACAGGCGCGGCGGAGGGCGCGGGCTCGCTCCTCCGGCGTCCAAATGGACGGAGGAGAGCGGCTACGGGGAGCTGGAGCTCACCCGCGCCCATTTCAGCAAGCAGCAGCAGCTAGGACGGCCGGAGACGATGGCCTCGAGCTCGGCAGCGGCGGCCGGAGCTCGGGCGTGCTCGGTTTCGGCGTTACACGGCACGGCGGGCGCGGCCGATGGGCTCTACGGGATGCTGGGGTCACCAGGAACACCCGGAGGCAACGAGCGCAGGCGGAGAAGCTCGGGAGCACGGAGCTCACCGGCCATGGCGGACGGCGGCTTCGGGTGCTCGTGGGGCGGCGGCTACAGGGCGCAATCGAAGGGGGAAAGAGGGAGGGGAGGCGTAGGAGCTCACAGCGGTGCCGTAGGGATGGTTAGCCGGCTCGGGGGC
>NW_025306864.1:0-736 GCF_018294505.1 Triticum aestivum
GGGGTCCCGGAGTGATTTCCACGATTGACGAACACCGGGGTGCGTTTATGTGTCGGTCATGAACACTCGTAGTTTTGGCCAATTCTGGCCCGTTTCATGGACTATTACTCATTGATTTGGGGTCCCTGAGCGACTACCATGATTGACGAACCCCAGGGGTGCGCTTATGTATCGTTCATCAATAATCCAAGTTTTGTCTGATTGTAGGCTCTTTCATGGACTATTACTCCCCATTTTGCGGCCCAAAGCGATTTCCATGTTTGTTGAACCCCAAGGTACGCTTACATGTCAGTCGTCAACACTCGCGTTTTTTTCGATTCTGACCCGTTTTGTGGAATACTACTCACCGTTTTGGGGTCCCGAAGCGATTTCCACAATTGTTGAACCCCAAGGTGCGCTTTCGTGTCAGTCATCGACAATCGCAATATTGGCCGATTCTGACCCGTTTTGTGGAATATTACTCACTGTTTTGGGGTCCAGAGCGATTGCCATGATTGACGATCCCCAGGGTGTGTTTATGTGTCTATCGTCAACAATCACAGTCATGGCCAATTCTGACCCGTTTCATGGACTATTACTCAATGTTTGTAGGCCCCGAAGCGATTTCCATAGTTGTGGAACCCCAAGGTGCGCTTACATGTCGATCATCAACACTCATAGTTTTCGCCGATTCTTGCCCATTTCCTGGACTATTACTCACTATTTTGGGGTCCCGGAGTGATTTCCACGATTGAGG
>NW_025306865.1:0-736 GCF_018294505.1 Triticum aestivum
CTTCTGTTTTTTTCTTCTGTTTTTTTCTTCTGTTTTTCTTCTGTTTGTTTTTCTCTTCTGTTTTTCCTTTTTTCTTCTGTTTTTTTCTTCTGTTTTTTTCTTCTGTTATTTTCTTCCTTTTTCTTCTGTTATTTTCTTCCTTTTTCCTTTTTCCTTTTCTCTTCTGTTTTTTTCTTCTGTTTTTCCTTTTTTCTTATGTTTTTCTTCTGTTTTTTTCTTCTGTTTTTTTCTTCTGTTTTTTTCTTCATTTTCAAATCTTAAAAATACAATTATATATCAAAAAAATCAGAAAAATAAAACTAATTCATTTTAAAACCCCTTGAAGGTTTGACAAAAGGTTTGATACAATAAATTATTACACATCATTTCTTCCCTTGTGTCCCTGCTTGCTTACGATTGTGCCGTATCCATGGAGCATCCTCATCATTTAACTTAATGCTTGGGTCGGTGTTCACTTTGAAGGGCGGAATTTCAGCAAACATATTATAATCTTCTGACATGTCTGTCTTGTCCTCCACTCCCACGATGTTTCTTTTCCCTGAAAGAACAATGTGGCGCTTTGGATCATCGCATGATGCACTGATCGTTTTCTTATCTTTCCGTTTCCTCGGTTTGCTACTCATGTCCTTCACATAGAAAACCTGAGCGACATCTTTCGCTAGGACGAATGGTTCGTCAAGATAACCAAGATTGTTGAAATCCACCATTGTCATTCCGTATTGCTGGTCCACCTTTA
>NW_025306866.1:0-736 GCF_018294505.1 Triticum aestivum
GCCGCACACGTCAGAAGGCGATCAAGTTTCTCAAAGTCCAGTGGTCGCACCATTCTGAAGATGAGGCCACTTGGGAACGAGAGGATCGTCTGCGCGAAGAATACCCCGCACTGTTTCCTTCTACCTCCTAAATCTCGGGACGAGATTTCTTGTAGTGGAGGAGATTTGTAACACCCTGGGAATCATGGTACAGTAACTCCCTGTGATTAAGCTAATCATGTTGCTAAACAGGGCTGATCACATTTGAATCACCATCCTTTTCAAACTCCTAGTTCAAACTTCAAATATAATTAAAGTGAAAAATAAAAGTTTTCAAAAACTCAAACAAAAATGTTCAGTGGGTGCCAAATATTACACTGGTAATTATGGTGGAGAAAACACATTTTTATAAAATACCTAAATACTTTTAAATGAAATAAAACAGAAAAGAAAATAAACAAATAAAAAGAAAACAGAAAACAGAACACAGTCAGAGAAAAAAAAAGGAGAAGCCCACCCCCCCCCACTGGACCCGTGGCCCACCTGGACCGAACCCCCGGCCCAAACTGGGCCGCACCCCCGACCCCCCGGCCCAGCCCACCTCTCCCCCGCGTCCCCTTCCCTGTTCCCCCGACCGGGGTCGGAACAGGGGCGCGCTCCCGCCCGACCACCTCGCCGGCACCGACGCCGGAGAGGATAAGGGCGCCAGCTCCCCCCGCCTCCTCGGGCCTCTCTCCCACTCGCCCCGCTCGTCCCT
>NW_025306867.1:0-736 GCF_018294505.1 Triticum aestivum
AAGCGATTTCCATGGTTGTCGAACTCCAAGGTGCGCTTACGTGTCGGTCATCAACAATCACAGTTTGGGCCGATTCTGGCCCGTTTCTTGGACTACTACTCTATTTTGGGGTCTCAGAGTCATTTCCATGATTGACGAACCCCAGGGTGCGTTTACGTGTCGGTCATCAACACTCACATATTTGGCCGAATCGTGTCCGTTTCGTGCACTATTACTCAATGTTTTGGAGACCCAGAGGGATTTCCATGATTGATGAACCCCGGGGTTCATTTATGTGTCTGTCGTCAACACTCACAGTTTTGGCCAATTCTGACATGTTTCGTGGACTATTACTCATGGTTTTGGGGTCCCGAAGTGATTTCCATTGTTGTTGAACTCCAAGGTGTGCTTACGTGTTGGTCATCAACACTCGTAGTTTTGGCCGATTCTGGCCCGTTTCATGGACTATTACTCACCGTTTTGGGGTCCCGAAGCGATTTCCATGGTTGTCGAACTCCAAGGTGCGCTTACGTGTCGGTCATCAACAATCACAGTTTGGGCCGATTCTGGCCCGTTTCTTGGACTACTACTCTATTTTGGGGTCTCAGAGTCATTTCCATGATTGACGAACCCCAGGGTGCGTTTACGTGTCGGTCATCAACACTCACATATTTGGCCGAATCGTGTCCGTTTCGTGCACTATTACTCAATGTTTTGGACACCCAGAGGGATTTCCACGATTGATGAACCCCGGGGT
>NW_025306868.1:0-736 GCF_018294505.1 Triticum aestivum
GCCGGAGCCGCCCCGAGGAGGTAGACCTCGATGCCGTTCGGTTTGCCGGTTTTCTTCTAAAAAAAACCCTTCGTTTAAAAAAAACTAGATCGGTTTTTTTCGGTTTTACTATTTTACGAGCGTTCATCGAACCGTTCGTTTTAACGAACGCGTTCGTCGGTTTTTCTCTGTTAACGAACGTCCGTTCTTTAACCGTTCGTCCGTTTTTCTTTTTCGTCGGATTTTTCTGCGATTATTTCAGATTCGATTTCTGATCGAATCTTCGATTCTGTTTAACTTCTCGCTCGTTTATCGGAATCAGGCGATTCAAGCGCCTAGAGTTCCGTCTCGAAATTCTTATTCCGTTTAACCTACTCAAAAAAGTTTTTGCTACAGTAAAATTTGGCCTAGATCCAGATTAGCAAATGAAGTTTCTTTGTTCCGCCGTTTGACTTTCGTTGCTTCTTTCGAGTTGATTCTTTTTGCAAACCGGAGTTCTTAAGTTGAACTTTCTGGTTGGATGTTTCATTCGAGTTTTACCTGTGCATTAGATGAGTACTGATTGTATGCTTGTTTGTTTGCGATAGAGTACCCGGAGTGTGCCGCTTGTTACTTCGACTCGCTAGGTTTTGCGGATCATCAGCAAGGCAAGTAACACTTTGATCATACCCCGTTCATACCCAGTTTTATTTGCATTAGATCTATTTCCTCAAACACTTGCATGATTAGGATCTAATTAAATTGTGGGTATTGGGAA
>NW_025306869.1:0-736 GCF_018294505.1 Triticum aestivum
GAAGTATCAGGGTTTCATACGGAAACTCATCTGTTACAAAGGGATTTCAATTTTTGAACTTATTTGAACTCCAGACTTTTTGTGTGTTCAAAATGCACTATTCAAAGCCACATCATCAATTTTCAACCCTTTCTGACTTCATTTGTTATTTTTCATGCATTTACTTATTATTTTGAGCTATAAGACCCTAAAATTGAAAAGCATTTCAAATGAACTCTGAAAAGGTTGAAAGTTGGCATGGTATCATCATTTCATCCACATAGCATATGCAAGAAAGTTGAGAGGGTTACGGCAAAAATTGGATGCACTGCGTGTACAAAATGGACAATCTCTTTCGAAGTATCAGGGTTACATACGGAAACTAGTCTGTTACTATGGGATTTCATTTTTTTAAACTTATTTGAACTCCTGACTTTTTGTGTGTTCAAAAGGCACCATTCAAAGCCACATCATCAATTTTTAACCCTTTCTGGCTTCATTTGTTATTTTTCATGCATTTACTGCTTATTTTGAGGTATAAGACCCTGAAATTGAAAAGCGTTTCAAATGAACTCTGAAAAAGGTTGAAAGTTGGCATGGTATCATCATTTCATCCACATAGCATGTGAAAGAAAGTAGGGAGGGTTACGACCAAAATTAGATGCACTTCGTGTACAAAATGGACAATCTCTTTCGAAGTATCAGGGTTTCATACGGAAACTCATCTGTTACAAAGGGATTTCAATTTTTGAACTTA
>NW_025306870.1:0-736 GCF_018294505.1 Triticum aestivum
AGTCCCCTCTAAAACCAACTAGGGTTACTAAAATAATTTTTCAATGAACCTGAAATGCCCTTCTAAAATGCCCATCATTTTTGTCTTGGTTCAGAACCTCTGCCAAAAGTGGTGCACATTTTCCTAGGCCATCCTAGGGTTTTGAATTAAATCATAAATATTTGAATTTGGGCATTTAAAATAATATAAAATATTTAAATGCTCAAATATCTCCAAACTAAAATGTTTCATGTTGGAAATAATCCAACTATGGGCCAGGAATAGTTTGGTGATTTTTGAAGTTGCCTAGGTATTTTATTAAATTCAACAAAGTTGCAGATATATTAAATAAAATAGAAACAGAAGAAAAGGGAAAAAACTTACCTGTCGCCCACCAGCCAGCCCACCTGGCCGGCCCAGCCCGGCCACCGCTCCAGCGAGCAGCTTGGCTTGCCAGGCAGGCAGCCAAGGTGCTCGGCGGCGGCACCGCAGCTCGCCACGCAGCTGCTCGCCGTCTCGCCGCCTCCCTGGCCCGGCTAACGCCGTGAACCGGCCTCCCTCTCTCCCCCGAACCCCCCAGACACCCCCTCTCCTCTCCAGCTCCTCCCCCTCGCACGCCCCAGCCATGGCCGACGCCACCGTCGCCGCACCACCGTTGTAGCCGTGCTCCCCTTCGTCTCCATGCCGCGCCACCCTGTCCAGAAGCTCCGCCGTCCTCTACTCCTTCGAGCTAGCCGAGCCCCGAGCGCTCGCGTGC
>NW_025306871.1:0-736 GCF_018294505.1 Triticum aestivum
CTTCCACCAAAGCGAAATCCACCATCTCATCGAAAGACGGGACACCTTTGCCTCTATCAAGTGGTATCAGATTTCCAGGTTGCTCGGTGAGATTTTACAGTTTTTTGTAGTTTAGATCGAGTCTGTTCTTCATACCTACAGTCCACGAAAAAGCCACAAAAAAAATTAGGGTTAGTTCATCATATCCGAACCAATCTGAGCCTTTGCATAATCTTTTTAGGGTTTTGCTTTGTTGAATTTGCGGTTGCATCGTCGTGTCTAGTTGCTGGTCTTAGAGTCTAGTCTTTTAGAGTTTCGAGTTCTGGTCATAAGTTGTCACGCCGCCGCCGCACCATCATCATCACCCCTGCCATCTACCACCACCGCTTATCCGCCACCGCTTCGAATCCGTATCCATATACCACCACCAATCCGTGTCCATATACCACCACCGATCCATATCCATATACTACCACCGCTGCCATATACCACCACCATATATTCACCACCAATCTGAGTTCCTTGCTTATTAGGTTTGTTTTCGGGATCCATCTAGATTCCGATTCGTGTTTCCTTGCCGGAGTAGGAGTCGGGTAGCCACGCTCCGTTTAGGCCCAAAATTTTTCGAAAACGCATTTTTCGAAAAAATTTCTGGCTATCCTATTTTTAGGTGTTTCTGAGTGTTTTGAGACAGGTGCCATTATAGGAAGTTTTTTTTGACCCGTTTCCAGTTTTTGGGTCCGGGCAGTCAAAAAAA
>NW_025306872.1:0-736 GCF_018294505.1 Triticum aestivum
TGAACCCTAAGGTGCGCTTACGTGTCTGTCATAAACAATCACAGTTTGGGCTGATTCTGGCCCGATTCATGGACTATTGCTCACCATTTTGGGGTCCCAGAGCTATTTCCACGATTGACGATCCCCTGGGTGCGTCTACGTGTCTGTCGACAACACTCGCGATTTTGGCCGATTCTGGCCTGTTTCGTGGACTATTACTCACCGTTTTGGTGTCCGAAAGCGATTTCGATGGTTGTTGAACCCTAAGGTGCGCTTATGTGTCAGTCATCAACAATCGCAGTTTGGGCTGATTCTGGCCTGATTCTTGGAATATTACTCACCATTTTGGGGTCCCAAAGCGATTTGCATAGTTGTTGAACCCCAAGGTGCGCTTACGTGTCGGTCATCAACACTCACAGTTTTGGCCGATTCTGGCCCGTCTCTTGGACTATCACTCATTGTTTTGGGGTCCCAGAGTGATTTCCACAACTGACGAACCCCAGGGTGCGTTTACGTGTCGGTTATCAACACTCGCAATTTTGGCCAATTATGGTTCATTTCATGCTCTATTACTCACCGTTTTGTGGTCCTAGAGCGATTTCCACGATTGACGATCCCTCGGGTGCATTTATGTCTCGGTCATCAACACTCGCAGTTCTGGCCTACTCTGCCCCGTTTCATGGACTATTACTCATTGTTTTGGGGTCCCGGAGCGATTTCCACGATTGACGCACCCCGGGGTGCGTTTATGTGTTGT
>NW_025306873.1:0-736 GCF_018294505.1 Triticum aestivum
GTTACTGAACCCCAATCTGCGCTTACGTGCAGGTTATTAACACTCGCAGTTTTGCCCGATTCTGGCCCGATTCGTGGATTATTACTCACCGTTATGGTGTCCCGAAGCGATTTACTTGGCTGATGTACCCCAAGGTGCGCTTACGTGCATGACATTAACACACACCGTTTTGGCCGATTCTCGCCCGTTTCATGGACTATTACTCACCCTTTTGGGGTCCCAGAGCGATTTTCTTGGTTGATGAACCCCAAGGTGCGCTTACGTGCATGACATTAACACTCGCCGTTTTGGCCTATTCTGGCCTCTTTTGTGGCCCACTAGCCACCGTTTTCGGGTCCCGGGCAATTTTTATAGTTGCTAAACCCCTAGGTGCGCTTACGTATCATTCATCAACACTCACCGTTTTGGCCGATTCTGACCCGTTTCATGGACTATTACTCATCGTTTTGAGGTAAGCAGCAGTTTCTACGGTTACTGAAACCCCGAGGTGCGCTTACATGTACGTCATTAACACTCGCTACTTTGGCCGATTGTAGCCTGTTTCGTGGACTATTACTCACCATTTTGGGGTCTCGGAGCGATTTTTATGGTTGCTGAAGCCCAAGGTGTGCTTACGTGTCGATCTTCAACACTCGCAATTTTGGCCGATTCTGTCCCGTTTCATGGGCTATTACACATCGATTTGGGGTTCCAGAGTGATTTTCATGGTTCCTGAACCCCAATGTGCGCTTACGTG
>NW_025306874.1:0-736 GCF_018294505.1 Triticum aestivum
TCATTGAAGATTTCTGCTTCTTCTTTGCTCTTGATGAGTTGCTCAAGAGCGTCATCTGCTAGATCTTCATCACTTGACAGATCAATGTCGTCATTGCGCAGAATGGCAGCAGCAGTTAGCTCTTGTCCGGTGTGAGGCAGAGGCATCTTGACTTTCTGGGGCTTGGAGATGCGAGATAAGTCTTCGGACTGCACACTATCTTTAGGAGGTGTAGTTGCCAGTGGCTTCGCCCTTGAGATTTTTGGTGAGGGGGCAGGCTTTGAAGCTTTAGGCTTCTTCATCTTCTTTGTCTTCGGCGCTGCAGGAGCTTCTTCTGATTCAGTGTCTGCTGCAGACTCATTCACTGCAGTCCCTTGAACTAAGATGCGGGTGATGAGGCCTTCAAGGTTGTGGAAAGGACCGATGACATTGGGTTCTGCATCTCGTGTGCCATCTGCCCTTGGTGCCGAGGGACCAGGGTTGAAGTCTAACCCTAAAGTCTTCTTGTTCTGCTTCGTTGAGTTCTGGGCAAACTAGAAGTTGCGCTTGAACAGATTGTCGTCACGACACCATAGTAGTGACGATGGGTGTGCATCAGCTGGCTGTGGCCCACGGACCATGCAAGGATAGAAGCCTTGAGCAATGACTTCATCTCTGGACCTGGGTAGAAGATTCTTGTATTGCATGTCTCCCCACGGTCTCTTGATGGCATTTTTCTCAGCATATTCTTGGGTTACAAATCGGTATTTGAACCATT
>NW_025306875.1:0-736 GCF_018294505.1 Triticum aestivum
AACTGTCGCTCGTTCCACTACTACCCCAGACGTGAAGGGTATGGTAGACCACCCCAAGTTGCCAACGGAGATCACGAGACGGACCCCGCATTGTTGCACCTAGTGCGCTATGTAAGTGCACTAGAGGCACTGTTCGACCAGATCACTATTGATCTAATCGCAGCTCGTGGAGAGCTGGTTCGTCGAGCCCCAGCTAGAAGAGAAAATGAGCCCAACGCCGACAACCCAGTCGTGCTGTTTGGACAACCGATCGAGACCCCGAGATCAGCTCCAGCCATCAGCCGAGATGCTTTGATGACCCCAGAAGTGCTTCGTCGCCTTTTGGGAGCACACTCCAATGGGGTTGTGGCCAACAATCCCCGCGATGGTCATCAAAACTACCCCGACCCTGCAGTTCCCCCACCATCTCCGACTAATCCCAGCAGTGAGACACGTGGAGAAGCCTCGACATCCACTAGGCACGCCCGTTTAGAACTTAATGAGGTAGACTAAGCCGTACGAGTAGTACCGAGTCTCAGTGTATCCTCACTTTGTAATCGTGCGACCGTGTGTATTAACGCAGCCTGTCATTGTGCCTCTGTTTTAATAGTAGCCTTGCATTTTTGGTCAGCGCATAGTTGCATATTTTTCCAGGCACAACTACCAAAACCAACCCGACGACAACCACAGTAACACGTCTCTTTATGAGATATGTGTATCTCTGACACTGACCTGACCTTTGGAGCTAAGCTGGCAA
>NW_025306876.1:0-736 GCF_018294505.1 Triticum aestivum
GCTCAAACGGACAGGATGGGCACGAAATTTTTTTTTCGACCAATTTTTTTTTTTCGACTGCCCGGACCCAAAAACTGGAAACGGGTCAAAAAAAAACTTCCTATAATCGCCCCTGCCATCTACCACCACCGCTCCGAATCCGTATCCATATACCACCACCAATCCGTGTCCATATACCACCACCGATCCATATCCAAATACTACCACCGCTGCCATATACCACCACCATTCACCGAGCAACCTGGAAATCTGATACCACTTGATAGAGGCGAGGGTCCCGATCTTTCGATGAGATGGTGGATTTCGCTTTGGTGGAAGTCGACTTTGACGATCCGACTACGAACGTGCGAGGACGTCGCGCCTTAGCAATCGCTAAACCAACTCCGAGAGGTTATTGACCACGCCGGAGCACGATCAACCTGACCACGAGGGTCTGTTTCCTGCGAGCAAACGAAGAACAAGCAAGAAACTAAGATTGCAATCTGGATATTGCGAATATAAGATGAAAGCTTTATTGATCAAGGTGGGGTTCTGTGACGCCTTTGTCTGGTCGTTGAACACAAACGAAGTACGCGAAGTTGCAGCTATGGCGAACTTTTAATCTAAACAAAACCCAAAGTCTAAACGATGCCCTAAGGGCTGTATATATGGAGGAAGAGGGGGAAATTTCGTGGCCCTTGGTGGAGGGGTCCGAAATCAACCCTATCTCTTGTTTCCCCACACATACGGACTCTAA
>NW_025306877.1:0-736 GCF_018294505.1 Triticum aestivum
TTTTTTTTGCGAAAAATCACTATAATGGCGAGTGTCTCAAAACTCTTCCCAGGTCAAACTGACAGGATGGGCACAAAATTTTTTGACTATTTTTTTTTCGGAAATCAGGGCAGCGACGACGAAAAAGTGCGACAAAAAAATCACTATGATGGCGAGTGTCTCAAAACACTACCCGGGGCCTAAAAATAGGATAGGGAAAAAATATTTTTGGTTGCCGAAATTTTGGCCTAAAAACTGCCCGGGGGTCTCCAGACTCTTTTTTTTTCCGAGAACTACTCAGGCAAGGAAACACGAAACGGAAAATATATGGATCTCTAAAACAAACCGACTATGAAAAGAACTCGGATTGGTGGTGGATATATGGCGGTAGTATATGGCAGCGGTGGTGGTATATGGCAGCGGTGGTGGTATATGGATACGGATTCAAAGCGGTGGCGGATAAGCAATGGTGGTAGATGGCAAGGCGATGATGATGGTGCGGCGGCGGCGTGACAACTTATGACCAGAACTCGAAACTCTAAAAGACTAGACTCTAAGACCAGCAACTTGACACGACGATGCAACCGCAAATTCAACAAAGCAAAAACCCTAAAAAGATTATGCAAAGGCTCAGATTGGTTCGGATATGATGAACTAACCCTAATTTTTTTTTTGTGGCTTTTTCGTGGACTGTAGGTATGAAGAACAGACTCGATCTAAACTACGAAAAACTGTAAAATCTCACCGAGCAACCTGG
>NW_025306878.1:0-736 GCF_018294505.1 Triticum aestivum
GTATTTCCTCCTCAGTGAAAGCAAAGGTTAGGAATTCATTTTCCACAGCGGAAACTTGCTGGATGTCATGACAAATAGACTCATCCATCTCCAGCGTAGTTTCCGAGGAAGGACCAAACAAGTCTTTATAGTATTTTGTAATAAAGTCCTTGAGCGGAGCGTCCCCCTCAATGCGACCCTCGTCCTGATAAAGGGTGAATATTCGTTTCTTTCTATGTCTGCCATTGGCTAACATTTGAAAGTACTTCGTGTTATCATCCCCAAGTACCAATGAGTCGCTCTTGCACCGTTGGTACCATTTAATTTCCTCTTCGCGTAAGAGACGGGCTAGCTGCTCATTGAGATGACTTTTTTGCTATATCTCAGCCGCAGATAGAAGCCTCACCTCCGCGATCTTATCTAAGGAGTCGATCAAGACAGATAGTCGCAACTTCTTTTTCTTATAAATCCCAGCGGTGTGTTTAGCCCATCCGCGGAGGAATTGGCGCAACGCACGAATGCGATTATTCCAACGTTGAATTGGTGTATCACCCCGTGTTGGGCGTTGCCACACCTTTTTAACCAATTCAGGGAAACCCTCTCTAGTGAGCCACCCCAGTTCAAATTTAAACTGATGGCGGTTCGAAGTGGGTGCTGCTTGACCAAAATCAGTAAGCAATGGAGCATGATCCGATAAGGCCTCAATTCTCTCCAAAGCCCACACTGATGCTAATGGATATTTAAATTCTCAGTCTGT
>NW_025306879.1:0-736 GCF_018294505.1 Triticum aestivum
GTGACAGACGAGTTTCCGTATGAAACCCTGATACTTCGAAAGAGATTGTCCGTTTTGTACACGAAGTACATCTAGTTTTTACCGTAACCCTTTCTCCATTCTTGCACATGCTATGTGGGTCAAATGATGATACCATGCCAACTTTCAACCTTTTCAGAGTTTATTAGAAATGCTTTTCAATTTCAGGGTCTTATAGCTCAAAATAACCAGTAAAAGCATGAAAAATAACAAAAGAAGTCAGAAAGGGTTGAAAATTGATGATGTGGCTTTGAATGGTGCATTTTGAGCACAGAAAAACTATGGAGTTCAAATAAGTTCAAAAAAATGAAATCCCTTTGTAACAGACAAGTTTCCGTATGAAACCCTGATGCTCCGAAACAGATCGTCCGTTTTCTACACGAAGTGCCTCCAGTTTCTGCTGTAACCCTCTCTACTTTCTTGGACATGCTATGTGGGTCAAAAGATGATACCATGCCAACTTTCAACCTTTTCAGAGTTCATTTGAAATGCTTTTCAATTTCAGGGTCTTATAGCTCAAAATAATTAGTAAATGCATGAAAAATAACAAATGAAGTCAGAAAGGGTTGAAAATTGATGATGTGGCTTTGAATGGTGCATTTTGAGCATAGAAAAACTATGGAGTTCAAATAAGTTCAAAAAAATGAAACCCCTTTGTAACAGACGAGTTTCCGTATGAAACCCTACTTCGAAAGAGATTGTCCGTTTTGTACACGAA
>NW_025306880.1:0-736 GCF_018294505.1 Triticum aestivum
AACAGATAATCCCAGAGGATTGTGTGCCTCATTTGATGTATCAGAATGGTAGGCTTGATGTTTTGAATATACAACCAGGTCATCCTACGAATCTCAACTGTCCATACCGGATTTCTAAAAGAAGTGGAGACATGCAAATCAAAGAATGGAAAAAATGTATGGACAGTCGCAAGGAGGTTCTTGGAAGCAAAAGGAAGCGAGGCGCAAGAATTGGAGACAGGATGATCTCCATTCTCCATAATGGAGAGTCAGGGTCTATATTGTTTTATGCTATTTTACCTTAAAGAGGGTATTTCGGTCCTACCTAATACTGATGATCATGTGCTAAGAACAATTAAGTAGGGTTGGTTCGATGACTGTGAGGATGATGATCGTATGACTTGTTATTAATAACGAGTAGAAGTTGTATGATGATGATTAGTAGGACTTGTTATTATATATGATGATGCATGATGCGCGCATGAAGAGTTATTATATATCAGCGGGTGAAATGAACATGGATTGGATTGAAGTGAACGCAACATGCATGTGGTGCGCGTCGAAAGTAGTACAATCCAAACTTGATCAAGTCCGGATTAGTATTACTTTCGACATGCACCACATGTTGCCTTCACTTCAATCTAAGCCATGTTTAGGCATAGCAGTACGTAGCGTTGGTAAACCAAGCACGGAGATATAACAGAGGACACTTCTCTCTAATAGCTACCTAATAACAACCTAAATTAACCCCCAAAAA
>NW_025306881.1:0-736 GCF_018294505.1 Triticum aestivum
CCTAAGGAAGTGAATGGTCATGATACTCTTTCTGAACTAGCACCATGTGTATCCATTGAAATATTGTTCATGCAAATTTTAGTATCATTGTCATTGAATAATTATATTATTCATAATATAGGTTGCTTCCAAAGTAGTTTTAAAGACTTTAACATATCCAAACAAGCGGAATGTTGCATATGCTGCTATTCCGAGTATTGATCTACAAAATAAGGTTGGTGATATTTACTTGGGTGCTGAATTTGCAGTTGTGTGCATAGATGAACCTATTCTGGATAATGAGTTAGTAAGGTAAGTTTTTCATTGCAAGAGAATTGGTGATGTTTTTGCTTAGGGATATTAATTGCTTGACCCCGAGCTTTTGTAAGTTGGAGTCTTTTCTTCCATATTCATATTTGTGTTAATTTAATCACATAACTGTAAGTTCCATTTTTCTTTCATAGATTCAAAAGAAAATAAAAGGAGTTGGAGGTGAATTCTTCGGTTGGATGAAGAAGCAAATAAAATGAGAAGATTTTACTTAGCAATAACCATAGTTTACATTGATAGATCGAAAAGTGTAATGCCATTCACAAGATCTTTTTCTTTGGTCGAATGATGCAAATTCTATGGTGTAATATTCTCCATAGATGTGTTCTCTATAGTAGAGTTGATATGAATGATATGTTGTTCAACCAATAACATTGGTATTTATTGCAATATATATGTATCCTACACTCTTGTATATTCATTATAA
>NW_025306882.1:0-736 GCF_018294505.1 Triticum aestivum
AACTATGCGTCTAGGTGGATGGTAACCGGAGACAAGGGACACGATATTTTTACCCAGGTTCGGGCCCTCTCGATGGAGGTAAAACCCTACTCCTGCTTGATTAATATTGATGATATGGGTAGTACAAGAGTAGATCTACCACGAGATCAAAGAGGCTAAACCCTAGAAGCTAGCCTATGATATGATTGTTGTTCGTCCTACGGACTAAAACCCTCCGGTTTATATAGACACGGGAGAGGGTTAGGGTTACACGGAGTCGGTTACAATGGTAGCAGATCTACATATCTGTATCGCCAAGCTTTCCTTCCACGCCAAGGAAAGTCCCATCCGGACACGGGACGAAGTCTTCAATCTTGTATCTTCATAGTCCAGGAGTCCGGCCAATGGTGATAGTTCGGCTATCCGGACACCCCCTAGTCCAGGACTCCCTCAATCTTTGTAGAATATGTGGGAGCCAATATGAGCATCCAGGTTCCGCTGCTGGTTATTGATCGGAGATGTGTTTCGATCATGTCTACATAGTTCTCGAACCCGTAGGGTCCGCACGCTTAATGTTCGATGACGACATGTATTATGAGTTATGTGTTTTGATGACTGAAGGTTGTTCGGAGTCCCGGATGAGATAACGTACGTGACGAGGAGTCTCAAAATGGTCGAGACATAAAGATTGATATATTGGAAGGCTATACTCGGACATCGGAAAGGTTCCGGTGAAATTCGGGTAAAAACGGAGTGC
>NW_025306883.1:0-736 GCF_018294505.1 Triticum aestivum
ATAATCCCAGAGGAATGTGTGCCTCATCTGATGTATAAGAATGGCGGCAGCCTTCATGTTATGAACATATATCCAGGTCATCCTACGAATCTTAACTGTACATACCGGATTTCTAAAAGAAGCGGAGACATGACAATCACAGGATGGAAAAAATGTATGCACAGTCGTAAGGAGCTTCTTGGAAGCAAAAGGAAGCGAGGCGCAAGAATTGGAGACAAGATGATCTCCATTCTTCATAATGGAGAGTCAGGGTCTATATTGTTTTATGCTATTTTAGCTTAAGTGTGTTTAGGTCCTACCTGATACTGATGATCATGTGCTAAGAACAATTATGTAGGGTTGGGTTCGATGACTATGAGGATGATGATCGTATGACTTATTATTAATAACGAGTAGAAGTTGTATATATGATGATGCTTGATTAATTAGCTAGTAGGACTTGTTATTATATATGATGATGTATGATGCGAGCATGCATGAGTTATGAAAATGTTCTATCTTTGTTCGGTCTGTTTAATTCGGAGACTAATATGATGAATTGTATTCGGAGACTAATATGATGAATTGTATTCAGAGACTAATCTTCTATTGATGTGTGATGTCTATATTTTGTCCAATTATACATTTGTAACCTGTGCAAAAAACAGAAAATTAAAAAAAACCTAATATTCATACTAATGGCGCATCACACCGCAGTGCGCCATTAGTGTGCCAAAGGATACTAATGGCGCATCAC
>NW_025306884.1:0-736 GCF_018294505.1 Triticum aestivum
GGTCAAAGCCCGTCCGTGTAAAGTCAAAGGGGTAGATCCCGTGGTCAGACGCTACAGGGTTAGGCGGGACGGGGGCACTGGGGGGTAGCAATGCCACCGGAGCGTCGCACCGGGCCCTCATACATGCGGGGTGGGGTGGTAGCATGTCCGAAGAGGCGGGACGCGTCTCCGGGGCGTGGCCCCCCTCACGGACGGCGATGACACGGTAGTAGACGTTCTGTGGTAACGATGCGGCGTCAATATTACTAAATACTCGGAGCGCGATAAAATCATGATTTTTTTGCACGACGTCGGCACATGTGCTATAGGAACGATGGTATTTTTGCATAATTTTTGGTGATGGAGAAGTATCCGAAAAATTTCCTCTACGCGGATTGCCCTTCGCGCATCTACGGCTGTGGCCGGCGGCCTCCGGGGGCTAGCATGCCGCCAAATCTTGCGCCGGCGGCCTCCCACAAGTCTGGAAGTGTTTTTGCGGTTGCAAACGCTCGACACGCGTGTCCGGGGTGTGCCCCCCTCACGAACGGCGCTGCCGCCGGCACCTGGAGGGGGGAAACGGACGCGTGGGGTCTACACGGAGGGGATCTTGCTGTGGGTCTTCCCCGGATGTTGCTCCAATGTGTTCCTATTGGCTGACCTAACACAACCGGGTGGGGAGGTCCACTGGTCAAAGCCCGTCCGTGCAAAGTCAAAGGGGTAGATCCCGTGGTCAAACGCTACAGGGTTAGGCGGGACG
>NW_025306885.1:0-736 GCF_018294505.1 Triticum aestivum
GAGGATGACAGCAGGGACCCGCCAAGGTCATGGTAGTACGCAAGCAAGTGCCTCCTTATTTCAAGCCAATAAAAAATGGCTCCTCCTAGTGGATTTCTGACATTTGGGTCCCATGCCATTGTCAACGTAGTCAATAAACGAGAGAATTGCACAATGAGCAGCTAACACTAGGGACCCAGCAGCTCGCCTAGTTATTTTTGTTTTGGGTTAATTTGATAAATGCCACTCCAAATCTGGTGTTTCCAAGAAATGCCACTGCAATTTCCAAACTTTGAAAAATGCCATTTCATGCCATTTCTACTGACATTTTTTGAAGTCTGGAGTGGCGTGTTTCAAAGTTTGCAAACTGCAGTGGCATTTTTCAAAGTTTGCCAAAATTGCAGTGGCATTTTTCAATATTTGGAAATTGCAGTGGCATTTTTATGAATCGCCATAATTGGAGTGGCATTTATCTAATTTGTTTTTAGGATGGAAGCAGGGTGTCAACTGGGCTGTGCGGGACACTATGGCCTGTCTAGACAGCCTTTTCTTTTATGTTTACCACAGACAAGACCAGTAGTTTTTTTTTCTTTCCGAAAATGGCTAGCCCAGTTTTTTGTGATTTGTCAAGTAAGTCCCTTTATCAGTCCTGTTGGGCTGCAAATCTTTCAAGACGAGGAGAGCTTCATTCGGCTGGCCGAGAAAATGCCTATCAGTAATGAGAAATGAGATGTACATTTTTAAAACACATCAAACC
>NW_025306886.1:0-736 GCF_018294505.1 Triticum aestivum
GTTATGGAAAACACCGGCCAAGACATGGGACGCCAGCAAAGGTGAGTATTTCTACATGAGAGCCGCGCTGATCACGACGGTGCACGACTATCTCGGTTACGGATATGTCACAGGCCAGGTGTGCCATGGATATTGCGGAAGCACGCGGTGCATGGATAATACGACGTCTCAGCAGCTAACGTCAAGGAAAGATGGAGGGTCTGGGAAAATCGTGTACATGGGGCATCGAAGATGGCTCGAACAGGACGACCCGTGGAGAAACCATGGAGGTCTATTCAATGGTCACGCTGAGCATCGAGGACATCCACGTAAGCGGAGCGGTGCCGAAATCGATGAGCTGTTGAAAAACTGGAAGGAGTGCCCCGCACCGGGAAAGACGATGAAAAAGGCGTCGGAGCCGCTGCTGAAGGTATGGAAGACGAGGTCTGTGTTCTGGGACTTGGAGTACTGGCACAAACTCGATAGACCTCATTGCCTTGATCAAATGCATATCTGTAAGAATGTCCTTGAGAGCTTGCTCGCGACACTGATGAACATGCCGGATAAGACCAAGGATGGGCCGAAGGCAAGAAAAGACTTGCAAGATTTGAAAATCAGGGAAGATCTGCACATGCCGCCCCGTAAAATGTCAGACGAGACAGAGACGGAGACAGAGGCGCGGGAGAAGAAGGGCAAGAAAATAAAGAAAGAGGATTATTGCCCCCCTTCTTGCTTCACCTTAAGTCAGGCTGAGATC
>NW_025306887.1:0-736 GCF_018294505.1 Triticum aestivum
CAATGGAGCCAGTCGCCTCAAAGTTCAACCCATGGTCGTCTTGTCCAATCACCTTCGATCGCATGGACCAGCCGACCATTATCCATCATGGCGGTTCAGCCGCACTGGTCCTTGACCCAATCATTGATGGATTCCACCTTACGCGAGTCCTCAAGGATGGTGGCAGCAGCTTGAACCTGCTCTATCAGGATACAGTATGCAAAATGGGTATCGATCCCTCAAGGATCAAGACCACTAAAACCACCTTTAAAGTTGTCATACCAGGTGTAGAGGCCTACTACACGGGCTCAATCACACTGGAAGTGGTCTTTGGATCCCCGGATAATTTTTGAAGCGAAGAATTGATCTTTGATATCGTCCCCTTCCGCAGTGGCAATCACGCACTACTCAGACGAACCGCATTTTCTTGATTCAATGCGGTGCCGCACTATGCTTACCTCAAGCTCAAGATGCCCTGGCCACACGGTGTTATAACAGTCAATGGAAACACGGAACGCTCCCTCCGCACCGAGGAGCACACCGGGGCCCTTGCAGCAGAAGTACAGAGCGGCCTTTTCAGGCATAACCGCAATTCAGCGGCCAAGCTCCCGGACACTGTCAAACAGTCCGAACTACTCCACAGCAGGACGGTCCAGTTCGTCAAGAGGTTGACTAGCAATTAGGCCTCCGTCCGAGTCCCAACCAAACAGCGGCATTTGTGCCATGCATACATAACTTCGCGCTCAAAAAACCATGG
>NW_025306888.1:0-736 GCF_018294505.1 Triticum aestivum
CCCTATATATAGTGGGGGGAAGAGGAGGGATTTTACACCAGCCCCTGGCGCCTCCATCTCCCCCCGTTACGTCTCTCCCTCGTAGTCTTGGCGAAGCCCTGCTGCTGTGACGCCCTGCATCCACCACCACGCCGTCGTGCTGCTGGATCTTCATCAACCTCTCCTCCCCCCTTGCTGGATCAAGAAGGAGGAGACGTCTCCCGTCCCGTACGTGTGTTGAACGCGGAGGTGCCGTCCATTCGGCGCTGGTCATCGGTGATTTGGATCACGTCGAGTACGACTACATCATCACCGTTCTTTTGAACGCTTCCGTGCGCGATCTACAAAGGTATGTAGATGCATCTAATCACTCGTTGCTAGATGAACTCCTAGATGATCTTGGTGAAACGAGTAGGAAATTTTTTGTTTTCTACAACGTTCCCCAACAGTGGCATCATGAGCTAGGTCTATGCGTAGTTCTTCTTGCGCGAGTAGAACACAATTTGTTGTGGGCGTAGATTTGTCAACTTTCTTGCCGTTACTAGTCCTTTCTTGCTTCAGCGGTATTGTGGGATGAAGCGGCCCGGACCAACCTTACACGTACGCTTACGTGAGACCGGTTCCACCGACTAACATGCACTAGTTGCATAAGGTGGCTGGCGGGTGTCTGTCTCTCTCACTTTAGTTGGAGCGGAATCGATGAACAGGGTCCTTATGAAGGGTAAATAGAAGTTGACAAATCACGTTGTGGCTTTAA
>NW_025306889.1:0-736 GCF_018294505.1 Triticum aestivum
GGCACGAAATTTTTTTTTTGACCAATTTTTTTTTTTGACTGCCCGGACCCAAAAACTGGAAACGGGTCAAAAAAACTTCCTATAATGGCACCTGTCTCAAAACACTCAGAAACACCTAAAAATAGGATAGCCAGAAATTTTTTCGAAAAATGCGTTTTCGAAAAAATTTGGGCCTAAACGGAGCGTGGCTACCCGACTCTTTTTTTTTTTTCCGAAACATACTCCAGCAAGGAAACTCGAATCGGGATCTAGATTGATCCCGAAAACAAACCTAATAAGCAAGGAACTTGGATAGAACGAGCAAGAATATGATAAAAGCAATCTGAATATTGCAAATATGTATGAAGTATTGATAAAGGTGGGGATCCGAAAGCGGTCTTGGTCTGGTCGTTGGACACAAACGAAGTACACGAAGTTGCGTTGGCTAACTTTTAACTAAACAAATCCCAAGGAAAAAGCTACTAGATGGATCTACTTATATAGGAGCAAGGGGTGGCGGCCAAGGAGGTGGGAGGACGTCCCAAGGCAGCCTAAAACTAAATCTAGGTCGTACAAGGCCAATGGGCCCAAGTGGAGGTGATGTAACACCTTTGGACTTGTAGTTTGACTCGGATTCTGCTGCAGCATCAGATTGTTTCGTCCACAACTCAACGCTCCGGACGAATTTGAAGGTGAATCCAATTGTGTTGGAAAGAGCACGAAATCTAGTTTCCAACAAAAAAAGAATCACCCAATT
>NW_025306890.1:0-736 GCF_018294505.1 Triticum aestivum
ACACCAAAATAGTGAGTAATAGTCCTTAAAACGGGCCAGAATCGGCCAAAACTGCGAGTGTGGATGACCGACACGTAAATACACCCCAGGGTTCGTTAATCATGGAAGTCACTGCGAGACCCCAAAATAGTGAGTGATAGTCCACGAAACGGGCCAGAACCGGCCAAAACTGTCAATGTTGATGACCTACACATAAGCGCACCATGTTGTTCAGCAAGCATGGAAATCACTTTGGGACCCCCAAACGATGAGTAATAGTCCACGAAACGGGTCAGAATCGACAAAAACCACGAGTGTTGATGACCGACGCGTAAATGCACCCCGGGGTTCGTTAATCGTGGAAGTCACTCCGGGACCCCAAAATAGTTAGTAATAGTCCACAAAACGGCCCAGAATCGGCCAAAATTGTCAGTGTCGATGACCAACACGTAAGCGCACCTTGTTTTTCAACAAGCATGGAAATCACTTCGGGACCTCAAAATAGTGAGTTATAGTCTACGAAACGGGTCAGAATCAACAAAAACCGCGAGTGTTGATGACCGACACGTAAACGCACCCCAGGGTTCATTAATCGTGGAAATCACTCCGGACCCCCAAAACAGTGAGTATTAGTCCACGAAATGGGCCAGAATCGACCAAAACTGCTATTGTTGATGACAAACATGTAATAGCACCCCAGGGTTCATTAATCATGGAAGTCACTTCGAGACCCCAAAACAGTGAGTAATTGTCCACG
>NW_025306891.1:0-736 GCF_018294505.1 Triticum aestivum
TTAAACACAAATAAGTATCAAACAGCTTTTTAAATGCTAAAAAAAATTTGTGGAGCCCACCTCGATCCCCCTCCATCTCGACCGCTATCCCACCTCGCCAGATCCGGTCCCCCTCGGCGCCGAGCACCCCCCAAGTCCACCGGCCGCCGCCGCCGACCCACCGCACCCTCGATTCCCCTACCCAACCGCCGCCGCCGACCCCCCGCACCCCGCGCACCGTCTTATAAAAAAAAGTATCAAACAGCTTTTTAAATGCTACTGTCTTATAAAAAAATATTACTGTTATTATTTAAACAAGTTTGAACATATTTAAACATAAATAAGTATCAAACAGCTTTTTAAATGATAAAAAAAATTTGTGGAGCCTGGGAGTCGAACCCAGGACCTCCTGGTGTGAGAACTGGCTACTGACCAGTCGAGCTAGTAAAGGGGACTTGGTGTGGATCAGGTCAGGTGGGAGATAACCTGTTGGCTCGAGCAGAAATCAAAAAAAAAATACTAATGGCACACCAGGGTGAGGTGCGCCATTAGTGTGGATATACTTATGGCGCACCGGGGGGTGGTGCGCCATTAGTATTGTGCCCCCATCCATATTTTTCCTCCCCGGCCCTTGATCCCCTTCTCGCCCTCGCCCTCGATCCCCTTCCCCTCTCCTCTCCTCTCCCGACGCCGCTGCCCCGCCGCCTCGACGCCGCCCCGACGCCGCGACGCCGCCCCGACGCCGTGAGACGCCGCG
>NW_025306892.1:0-736 GCF_018294505.1 Triticum aestivum
CACTTCGTGTACAGAACGGACAATCTCTTTCAAAGTATCAGGATTTCATCCGGAAACTCGTCTGTTACAAAGGGATTTCATTTTTTAAAACTTATTTGAACTCCTGACTTTGTGTGTGTTCGAAATGCACCATTCAAAGCCACATCATCATTTTTCAATCCTTTCTGACTTCATTTGTTATTTTTCATGCATTTACTAATTATTTTGAGCTATAAGACCCTAAAATTGAAAAGCATTTCAAATGAACTCTGAAAAGGTTGAAAGTTGGCATAATATCATCATTTCATCCACATAGCATGTGCAAGAAAGTTGAGAGGGTTACGGCAAAAACTGGATGCACTTCGTGTACAAAATGGACAATCTCTTTCAAAGTATCAGGATTTCAACCGGAAACTCGTCTGTTACAAAGGGATTTCATTTTTTAAAACTTATTTGAACTCCTGACTTTGTGTGTGTTCAAAATGCACCATTCAAAGCCACATCATCATTTTTCAATCCTTTCTGACTTCATTTGTTATTTTTCATGCATTTACTAATTATTTTGAGCTATAAGACCCTAAAATTGAAAAGCATTTCAAATGAACTCTGAAAAGGTTGAAAGTTGGCATGATATCATCATTTCATCCACATAGCATGTGCAAGAAAGTTGAGAGGGTTACGGCAAAAACTGGATGCACTTCGTGTACAAAACGGACAATCTCTTTCAAAGTATCAGGATTTCATCCGGAAACTCGTC
>NW_025306893.1:0-736 GCF_018294505.1 Triticum aestivum
CTCCCGTCCCTGGCCGGCCCTGCCCTCCACCGAGGCCCCCTGCTCGCCCGCTGCACCGACCGCCCCTGCCTCACCGTCCCCGGCCGCCCCGGTGAGCTTTTTTTTCTTCTTCATTTTTTGCAATTTTTACAGCTTGTTATATATGTGATAGATGCATGTTGTATGGATGAATGGATGGATTGATTTATATTGGTTAGTTATAGCTTTGGTCAAGTTGGTGATGTTGTCAAATAGCTATGCGAGACGCGCTAAAAAAATCTTGAAGAACAAAATTGGTATATTTGAGATGTTGTCAAATAGCTATAGTTTCATTTTGTGATGTTGACAAAATTTGTATCTGATGAGTAGTTATTTTATCATGATGATCTTGCTAAAAAAAATTGAAGAACAAAATTTGACACTTGATGAAAATTAGGATTTGAAGTATCATGATGATCTAAAACCTTGACTAGATGTCATCAGCAATATGATTTTTTCATAGTTTGAAGTGTCAATGCTTTATGTGATGTGATGCCCTCAAATTTTTGACTCGGTAAAATTTACAGGCTTTGTGGTATTTCATCTCACTGGAGCCTTCGTCGTCTGGGTTTGGTCCGTGATCCTGCCGCTGCTAGACTACTTCCTCTACAGCGGAGGGTGAGCTACGAATCCACCTTCAACTCCTAGCCTCTTTTAACTAGATTGAATTTTCACATCAAGTCGCGTAACCTAGATCTCCCGTCCGAAAGGGTTGCAT
>NW_025306894.1:0-736 GCF_018294505.1 Triticum aestivum
GCCACCATCGCCGCACCACCGTCGTAGCCGTGCTCCCCGTCGTCTCCACGCCGTCCCACCGTGTCCAGGAGCTCCGCCGCTGTCCACTTCATCGAGCAGCCGAGCCCCGAGCGCTCGCAACGCCCGAGACCACCGCACCGACCTCGCCCGAGCTCACCGTCGCTGGAGATCCCCTTCAACGCCGTCGTCGCTCCGGTCCATCTCCGGCCGCACCAAGGACTCCGTCGCACTCACTGTGAGCTTAGCCATCTTCCCCTCCCTTCCGTTCTTGCTCCCGAGCCGTGTAGCAACCTCCCGGAGCTCAACCGCACCCACCGCCGTGGACCTCGTTGCCGACGTGCTCCCGGTCATCCTCCGGCCACAAGATGGTGTCCATCTTGCTCACCGCGTTCCACAGCACCTAGCTAGCCACTCCACGAGCCTCACCGAACCCTCTAGCACCAAGTTCACCTCCGACCGAACCTCGGTGGCCGCCAAAGTCGTCGCCGGCGTCGACTCCGGCCACCCCGACCCCAACGGACTCCGCCAAGAGCTGCGGATTGTCCTCAGCTCCACTCCGGTGGCCTCCGCGGTCCATTTGGTGGCCGAAA
This sequence comes from Triticum aestivum, assembly GCF_018294505.1. Classification (NCBI taxonomy): domain Eukaryota; kingdom Viridiplantae; phylum Streptophyta; class Magnoliopsida; order Poales; family Poaceae; genus Triticum; species Triticum aestivum. Next base: position 591 of record NW_025306894.1, read on the forward strand.
CGACCAAAACCACTCCCGCCGCCGCGTCGGGCTCGCCGGCGACTAAACGCCGGCAGCCGACACTGACTTTGACCACGGGTGGGCCCTGGTTGACTCCCCTGAGTCAATGACAGGTGGGGCCCAGCCCTGCTAATTAAACAGGATTA
>NW_025306895.1:0-736 GCF_018294505.1 Triticum aestivum
AAATAGGCTGGAGTTCAAATAAGTTTAAAAAACATTGAAGTGCCCGTGTAACAGATGAGTTCTCGTCCGAAACCCTAATACTCCGAAAGAGATTGTCCAGTTTGTACACGAGGTGCGTCCCGTTTTCGCAGTGACCCTCTCTACTCTTTTGCACATGCTATGCGGGCGAAATGATGATACCATGCCAAGTTCCAATATTTTCAGAGTTCATTTTTTAGTGATTTTCAATTTCACCGTTATTTAGCTCTCTAAACAAATTGGTAACTGACTGAAAAATAGCAACTGATGTCAGAACGTGTTGGAAATTGATGATGTCGCTTTGAATGACCCATACTAAACGCAAAAATAGGCTGGAGTTCAAATAAGTTTAAAAAACATTGAAGTGCCCGTGTAACAGATGAGTTCTCGTCCGAAACACTGATACTCCGAAAGAGATGGTCCAGTTTGTACACGAGGTGCGTCCAATTTTCGCCGTAACCCTCTCTACTCTTTTTGCACATGCTATGCGGGCGAAATGATGATACCATGGCAAGTTCCAACATTTTCAGAGTTCATTTTGTAGTGATTTTCATTTTCACTGTCATTTAGCTTCCTAAACAAATCGGTAAATGACTGAAAAATAGCAAATGATGTTAGAACGTGTTGGAAATTGATGACGTCGCTTTGAATGATGCATACTGAACGCAGAAATAGGCTGGAGTCCAAATAAGTTTAAAAAACATTGAAGTGCCCGTGT
>NW_025306896.1:0-735 GCF_018294505.1 Triticum aestivum
GCGGTTGGCCTGGCCAACCGCGACTAAAGCTCCTCCCCTATATATACCAGTTCAGCGCACTCACTTAGCCATTTGGTGCCACTTCTCTTCACAAGGGGGTGTAGGTTTGCTTTTTGTTCCTCTTATGCACACAAGGTGTTTGATGAAATGCCCAACAGCGTGAAACAAACATGATATGAAGTGTTGGGGGCACACTTGAGGTTCCTCCTCGATCGCGGTTAGCAACTTGAACCTTTCATGCATGTGTGTCATTGATAAAATATGCATGTGTGCTGTTCATTGTTTAATTTCTATTGTTTATAGCTAGTTACTTTAACAAATGCATGATGGTTAATTATATATTTTATATTATAATAATGCAGATGAATCGGCAATGGATGTACGGTAACCGACTCTCCCGCGAGTTCACTACGGGTTTGAAAGATTTCCTCGTAGTGGCTAATGCGAACAAGCAGAAGGGTTTTGTTATCTGTCCATGTGTTGACTGTAAGAATCAAAAGGGTTACTCTTCCTCAAGAGAAGTTCACCTGCACCTGCTTCGGCACGGTTTCATGCCAAGCTATAATTGTTGGACCAAGCATGGAGAAAGAGGGGTTATAATGGAAGAAGATGAAGAAGGGGATGATTTCATCGATGAAAGCTATCTTGCTGATCATTTCGGTGATACTTTCATGGAGGATGCTGAAGGTGAAGGGGAAGGTGAAGGGGCAGGTGAAGGTGAAGGTGAAGGGGAAG
>NW_025306897.1:0-735 GCF_018294505.1 Triticum aestivum
CCGCTGTACAAGCTCGGCCTTTCCGTCGATGAGGTTGCACCTAAACACACCACGCTTCTCTTGTGTCAAGGCGCTATTATGGTGGTAGATAAAGTAGGCACACCCGCCGTGGCCGTTGGGCACCCGGCCTGCATCCACAACAAAGCTATGGCGCCTACCGAGGAATAGCACGTGGTCAGCGAGACTACGGCCATCCCTTCTCACCCATCTCATCTTCTCGAGTGCCGATGATTCGTACAACAGAGGCTCCTCGAGTGCCTGCACTGATACCTTGATGCTGAGAAGGCAGGGGTCAGGCCCCATGCGATACCTGTCATATTCCCGGGTCTTAACCGACACCCATAGAATCTCGCCACGAGACTCAAGCACATAGCTGTAATCGTATTCGTATGTGGATTCAACTTTTTAGAAGATAGTCCTTAGACTACAGAAAAATATATTTTTTGTCTTGTGCTTACATATACGTCGTCGAGAATTTCATATCGGTCAGCCGATGTATTAAACCTATTAAGCGTCGCCAGAAGGGCGGTCAACCAGCTATGCCATGTGGCGTAAGCTGGTTGGAAGGTTGCAATCTCCACATTAACTTGGTTTAGTAGGGACATATTCCGGTCTATGTATTTAAATTTCGTTTGAATTTTTTTCGGGATTTCACGGATTCCGCGGTAACCGATAATTTCGGTGCCCCACGAGAAAAACCATGCACTTGGGATCCAAATCCTCTCTCTCTCTCTC
>NW_025306898.1:0-735 GCF_018294505.1 Triticum aestivum
ATGATACCATGCCAACTTTCAACCTTTTCAGAGTTCATTTGAAATGCTTTTCAATTTTAGGGTCTTATAGCTCAAAATAATTAGTAAATGCATGAAAAATAACAAATGAAGTCAGAAAGGATTGAAAAATGACGATGTGGCTTTGAATGGTGCATTTTGAACACACAAAAAGTCAGGAGTTCAAATAAGTTTTAAAAAATGAAATCCCTTTGTAACAGACGAGTTTCCGTACGAAATCCTGATACTTTGAAAGAGATTGTCCATTTTGTACACGAAGTGCATCCAGTTTTTGCCGTAACCCTCTCAACTTTCTTGCACATGCTATGTGGATGAAATGATGATACCATGCCAACTTTCAACCTTTTCAGAGTTCATTTGAAATGCTTTTCAATTTTAGGGTCTTATAGCTCAAAATAATTAGTAAATGCATAAAAATAACAAATGAAGTCAGAAAGGATTGAAAAATGATGATGTGGCTTTGAATGGTGCATTTTGAACACATAAAAAGTCAGGAGTTCAAATAAGTTTAAAAAAATGAAATCCCTTCGTAACAGACGAGTTTCCGTATGAAATCCTGATACTTTGAAAGAGATTGTCCGTTTTGTACACGAAGTGCATCCAGTTTTTGCCGTAACCCTCTCAACTTTCTTGCACATGCTATGTGGATGAAATGATGATACCATGCCAACTTTCAACCTTTTCAGAGTTCATTTGAAATGCTTTTCAATTTTAGGG
>NW_025306899.1:0-735 GCF_018294505.1 Triticum aestivum
TTGCACATGCTCTGTGCGTGAAATGATGATACCATGCCAAGTTTCGACATTTTCAGAATTCATTTTGTAGTGATTTTCAATTTCACGGTCATTTAGCTCTCTAAACAAATCTGTAAATGACTGAAAAATAGCAAAAGATGTCAGAAAGTGTTGAAAATTGATGACGTCGCTTTGAATGGTGTGTATGGAACACAAAAAAAGTCTGGAGTTGTAATATGTTAAAAAAAATGAAGTGCCAGTGTAACAGATGAGTTCTCGTCAGAAACCCTGATACTCCGAAAGAAATTGTCCAGTTTGTACACGAAGTGCGTCTAGTTTTTGCCGTAACCCTCTTTACTCTTTTGCACATGCTATGTGGGTGAAATGATGATACCATGCCAAGTTTCGACATTTTCAGAGTTCATTTTGTAGTGATTTTCAATTTCACGGTCATTTAGCTCTCTAAACAAATCGGTAAATGACTGAAAAATAGCAAATGATGTGACAAAGTGTTGAAAATTGATGACGTCGCTTTGAATGGTGCGTACGGAACGCAAAAAAGTCTGGAGTTGTAATAAGTTTAAAAAAATGAAGTGCCCATGTAACAGATGAGTTCTCGTCAGAAACCCTGATACTTCGAAAGAGATTGTCCAGTTTGTACACGAAGTGCCTCCAGTTTTTTCCGTAACCCTCTCTACTCTTTTGCACATGCTATGTGCGTGCAATGATGATACCATGCCAAGTTTCGACATTTTC
>NW_025306900.1:0-735 GCF_018294505.1 Triticum aestivum
GCATGTGCAAGAAAGTTGAGAGGGTTACGGCAAAAACTAGATGCACTTCGTGTACAAAACGGACAATCTCTTTCAAAGTATCAGGATTTCATACGGAAACTAGTCTGTTACAAAGGGATTTCATTTTTTAAAACTTATTTGAACTCCTGACTTTTTGTGTGTTGAAAATGCACCATTGAAAGCCACATCATCATTTTTCAATCCTTTCTGACTTCATTTGTTATTTTTCATGCATTTACTAATTATTTTGAGCTATAAGACCCTAAAATTGAAAAGCATTTCAAATGAACTCTGAAAAGGCTGAAAGTTGGCATGGTATCATCATTTCATCCACATAGCATGTGCAAGAAAGTTGAGAGGGTTACGACAAAAACTGGATGCACTTCGTGTACAAAACGGACAATCTCTTTCAAAGTATCAGGATTTCATACGGAAACTCGTCTGTTACAAAGGGATTTCATTTTTTAAAACTTATTTGAACTCCTGACTTTGTGTGTGTTCAAAATGCACCATTCGAAGCCACATCATCATTTTTCAATCCTTTCTGACTTCATTTGTTATTTTTCATGCATTTACTAATTATTTTGAGCAATAAGACCCTAAAATTGAAAAGCATTTCAAATGAACTCAGAAAAGGTTGAAAGTTGGCATGGTATCATCATTTCATCCACACAGCATGTGCAAGAAAGTTGAGAGGGTTACGGCAAAAACTGGATGCACTTCGTGTACAAAACG
>NW_025306901.1:0-735 GCF_018294505.1 Triticum aestivum
AAGGGATTTCATTTTTTAAAACTTATTTGAACTCCTGACTTTGCGTGTGTTCAAAATGCACCATTCAAAGCCACATCATCATTTTTCAATCCTTTCTGGCTTCATTTGTTATTTTCCCTGCATTTACTAATTATTTTGAGCTATAAGACCCTAAAATTGAAAAGCATTTCAAATGAACTCTGAAAAGGTTGAAAGTTGGCATGATATCATCATTTCATCCACATAGCATGTGCAAGAAAGTTGAGAGGGTTACGGCAAAAACTGGATGCACTTCGTGTACAAAACGGACAATCTCTTACAAAGTAGCAGGATTTCATCCGGAAACTCGTCTCTTACAAAGGGATTTCATTTTTTTAAACTTATTTGAACTCCTGACTTTGTGTGTGTTCAAAATGCACCATTCAAATCCACATCATCATTTTTCAATCCTTTCGTGCTTCATTTGTTATTTTTCATGCATTTACTAATTATTTTGAGCTATAAGACCCTAAAATTGAAAAGCATTTCAAATGAACTCTAAAAAGGTTGAAAGTTGGCATGATAACATCATTTCATCCACATAGCATGTGCAAGAAAGTTGAGAGGGTTACGGCAAAAACTGGATGCACTTCGTGTACAAAACGGACAATCTCTTTCAAAGTATCAGGATTTCATCCGGAAACTCGTCTGTTACAAAGGGATTTCATTTTTTAAACTTATTTGAACTCCTGACTTTGTGTGTGTTCAAAATGCACC
>NW_025306902.1:0-735 GCF_018294505.1 Triticum aestivum
AGATATGATCAAGTGTTACTTGCCTTGCTGATGATCCGCGTGACCTAGAGATTCGAAGTAACAAGCGGCGCACTCCGGGTGATCTAACGCAGACAAACAACAAGCATACAATAAGTACTCATCTAATGCACAGGGAAATCTCGAATAAAAGATCTAACCAGAGAGTTCAACTTAAGAACCCTGGTTGCAAAAGAATCGAATCAAATAAGGCATCGAAAGTCGGAACTCGAGAGAGAACGACTCGGTTTAGAAATCTGAAATTAGGTCAAAATTTCACAGTAGCAAAACTCTATGAAAGTTGGTTAGTCGGAACGGCGGTTTCGTTACGAAACTCCAGGCGTTTGAATCACCTGATTCCGATAAACGAGCAAGAAATAAAACAGATTTGAAAATTGGATCGGAAATCGAATCAGAAAAATAACGGATTAAATCCGATTAAAAGAAAAACGACGAACGGTTTAAATAACGGACGTTCGTTAACAGAACTAATCCAACGAACACATTCATTGAAACGAACGGTTCGGTGAACGTTCGTTAAATAAGAAAACCGAAAAAAAACCAATCTAGTTTTTTTTTAAATAAACCGGATCGATTTTTTTTAGGGAAAACCGGATCGGGGCGGGGCAGCGGCTACCTCCGGTGGTCTTCGCCGGCGAGGCTCCGGCGGGGCTCCGGGGGTGGCGGGGTCCGGCGGGGTCGGGAGGGGCGGCGAGGGGCGGCGGGGTTCCGGCGTCG
>NW_025306903.1:0-735 GCF_018294505.1 Triticum aestivum
CCCAGTGTTCGTTAATCATGGAAATTACACCGGGACCCTAAAATAGTGAGTAATAGTCCATGAAACGGGCCAGAATCGGCCAAAACTATGAGTGTTGATGACCGACACGTAAGTGCACCTTGGAGTTCAACAAGCAAGGAAATCACTTTGTGACCCCAAAACGGTGAGTAATAGTCCATGAAACGGGCCAGAATCGACAAAGACTGCGAGTGTTGATGACCGGCACGTAAACGCACCCTAGGGTTCGTTATATTTAATCATTGAAATCACTCCGGGACACCAAAACAGTGAGTAATACTCCATGAAACGGGCCAGAATCGGCCAAAACTGCGAGTGTCGATGACCGACACGTAAAAGCACCCTAGGGTTCGTTAATCGTGGAAGTCACTGCGAGACCCCAAAATAGTGAGTGATAGTCCATGAAACGGGCCAGAACCGGCCAAAACTGTCAATGTTGATGACCTACACGTAAGCGCATCTTGTTGTTCAAAAAGCATGGAAATCACTTTGGGACCCCAAAACGATGAGTAATAGTCCACGAAACGGGTCAGAATCGACAAAAACCGCGAGTGTTGATGACCTACACGTAAGTGCACCCCGGGGTACGTTAATCGTGGAAGTCACTCCGGGAGCCCTAAATAGTGAGTAATAGTCCACGAAACGGGCCAGAATCGTCCAAAACTATCAGTGTCGATGACCAACACATAAGCGCACCTTCTTTTTCAACAAGCATGG
>NW_025306904.1:0-735 GCF_018294505.1 Triticum aestivum
GTGTCGGCGGCGGTGCCGTCCGTGAGGGGGGCACACCTCGGAGACACGTGCCGGGCGTTTGCACCCGCCACATCCCTTCCAGACTTGTGAGAGGCCGCCTACGCAAGATTTGGCGGCATGCTAGGCCCCGGAGGCCGCCGGCCACAGTCGTAGACACGCGAAGAGCAATCCTCGTAGAGGGAATTGTTCAGATACTTCTCCATCACGAACAATTATGAAAAATTACCATCAGTCATACAACACATGTGCCCACGTCGTGTAAAAAACTCATGATTTTATCGCGCTCAAAGTATTTAATTATATTCACGCCGCATCGTTACCGCAGAACGTCTACTACCGTGTCACCGCCGTCCGTGAGGGGGGCACAACCCGGAGACGCGTGCCGCCTCTTCGGACATGCCACCACACCAACCCACATGTATGAGGTCCCGGTGCAACGCTCCGGTGGCATTGCTACCCCCCCAGGGCCCCCGTCCCGCCTAACCCTGTAGCGTTTGACCACGGGATCTAGCCCTTTGACTTTGCACGGACGGGCTTTCACCAGTGGACCTGTCCACCCGGTTGTGTTAGGTCAGCCCATAGGAACACTTTGGAGCAACATCCTGGCCAGACCCACAGCAAGATCCCCTCCGTGTAGACCTGACGTGTCCGTTTCCCCCCTCTAGGTGCCGGCGGCGGCGCCGTCCCTGAGGGGGGCACACCTCGGAGATGCGTGCCGCCTCTTCGGACATGCCA
>NW_025306905.1:0-735 GCF_018294505.1 Triticum aestivum
TAAAATTGAAAAGCATTTCAAAGGAACTCTGAAAAGGTTGAAAGTTGGCATGGTATCATCATTTCATCCACATAGCATGTGCAAGAAAGTTAAGAGGGTTACGGCAAATACTGGATGCACTTCGTGTACAAACGGACAATCTCTTTCAGAGTATCAGGATTTCATACGGAAACTCGTCTGTTAAAAAGGGATTTCATTTTTTAAAACTTATTTGAACTCCTGACTTTTTGTGTCTTCAAAATGCACCATTCAAAGCCACATCATCATTTTTCAATCCTTTCTTACTTCATTTGTTATTTTTCATGCATTTACTAATTACTTTTAGCTATAAGACCATAAAATTGAAAAGCATTTCAAATGAACTCTGAAAAGGTTGAAACTTGGCATGGTATCATCATTTCATCCACATAGCATGTCCAAGATAGTTGAGAGGGTTACGGCAAAAACTGGGTGCACTTCGTGTACAAAACGGACAATCTCTTTCAATGTATCAGGATTTCATACGGAAACTCGTCTGTTACAAAGGGATTTCATTTTTTAAAACTTATTTGAACTCCTGACTTTTTGTGTGTTCAAAATGCACCATTCAAAGCCACATCATCATTTTTCAATCCTTTCTGACTTCATTTGTTATTTTTCATGCATTTACTAATTATTTTGAGCTATAAGACCATAAAATTGAAAAGCATTTCAAAGGAACTCTGAAAAGGTTGAAAGTTGGCATGGTATCATCAT
>NW_025306906.1:0-735 GCF_018294505.1 Triticum aestivum
ATATATATATATATATATTCTCCCAAATTACTAAACTCACAAATTAATCACTATATAAAGCATTGCAAGAGCTAATCTAGCAATGAGAGATGAAAGGACAAAGTTGCTAACCTTTGTGATCATTTGAATGGATGGGGGCCTTCAAATCTTGACAAATTTTGGGCAAAATGTGTGATTAGCTCGAGAGGAAGAGGGGAAGAACAGAGAGGAGAGGGGAAAGGGGAAGAACAGAGCGAGCGCGGGTGGACGAAGGATTTATGTAGGACGACCTTTAGTACCGGTTAGTGCCAAGAACCGGTACTAAAGGGGCTGGAGGGTCCCCATTCTGACAACATCCTGCCACCACTCTCATTAGTACCGGTTCGTGGCACGAACCAGTGCTAAAGGTTCGCCACGAAGCGGTACTAATGAAAGTGGCCCGGCTAGCCGTTGGAACCGGCACTAACGTATACATTAGTGCCGGATCAAATACAAACCGGCACTAATGTGCTTCACGTTTGACCCTTTTTCTACTAGTGCATGTTCCATCCACATCAAAAAATCTTATCTACGCTCATAAACTTTCTCATGACAATCTCACTTACATTGAGTTTTGGCCTGAATTTATCTCTGTTAAGGATTAGGTAACCGGGAAGGTGCTGCTCCACGCCCAGAGTAGAGGTGGTCTCTATCTCTACCGCGCAAACCGTCGTTCCATGGCGGCAAGCACTTTCTGCAAACAAACCATCTTCATCT
>NW_025306907.1:0-735 GCF_018294505.1 Triticum aestivum
GGTGGCTATAAAGGTGCACTACAGGTATCTCCGAAAGTGTCTGTTGGGTTGGCACGAATCGAGACTGGGATTTGTCACTCCGTGTAAACGGAGAGGTATCTCTGGGCCCACTCGGTAGGACATCATCATAATGTGCACAATGTGACCAAGGAGTCGATCACGGGATGATGTGTTACAGAACGAGTAAAGAGACTTGCCGGTAACGAGATTGAACAAGGTATCGGGATACCGACGATCGAATCTCGGGCAAGTACTATACCGGTAGACAAAGGGAATTGTATACGGGATTGATTGAATCCTTGACATCGTGGTTCATCCGATGATATCATCGTGGAACATGTGGGAGCCAACATGGGTATCCAGATCCCGCTGTTGGTTATTGGCCGGAGAATGTCTCGGTCATGTCTGCATGGTTCCCGAACCCGTAGGGTCTACACACTTAAGGTTCGATGACGCTAGGGTTATAGGGAATAGATATACGTGGTTACCGAATGTTGTTCGGAGTCCCGGATGAGATCTCGGACGTCACGAGGAGTTCCAGAATGGTCCGGAGTTAAAGATTTATATATGGGAAGTCCTGTTTTGGTCACCGGAAAAGTTTCGGGTGCTATCGGTAACTTACCGGGACCACCGGGAGGGTCCCGGGGGTCCACCAGGTGGGGCCACCGGCCCCAGAGGGCTGCGTGGGCCAAGTGTGGGAGGGGACCAGCCCCAGGTGAGCTGGTGCGCCCCCCC
>NW_025306908.1:0-735 GCF_018294505.1 Triticum aestivum
AGATGACATTGTAAGATTCTCGGGGAAATGAACTATGAAGTGATTTCCGTTAACAAGAGTCCATCATTAACCCAAGGAGAGGACAAGGAGGTGTCTGGTGAACTCAACGGCAATTCGCCGAGATTCCCAAAAGATGGATTGCCACCATTAAGTGAACAAGGAGATAACATTTGTCAGATCAAATGATATAAGGAAGTATGCTCGAGGAAGACATACACAATTAAACATTGGTTGAAGGGTGCGCCCGAAGTACGGGTTGGGTGGCACGACCAATGTTAGAATGGTGATTCAATTAGCGAAGGACTTAGAGTGAACTATCGCCCATTCATTTCAAAGCAATAGGGTTGCTAGAAGTTTTGAATTCACACGTCATAGCTCCATTGTCAGTATTCCGGTTGAAAACAATACGGGGACCAAGGAATGAACGAAGATGGCAAGAAGTATTAAGATATCAAGAATTATTAAGAGGTGGTGAAATTCTCACCACATTCTTGACAAAAGTGATGGTAATACTTCCGAGGTAAGGAAGATCAACTGCTGGGTAGCAGTGATCTCAAGGTTTACACAAAACGCGAACAAGTTGTGTTGAACGGAAGGCAATAAAGTGGTCGATGAGAACAGGAATCATCGAGGGGCAAGGATGGTATTACCCATCATAAATTCAATTGATATACTGGACGAGCTCAGAATGTTGATGATCACGACACCTTTGTCGCGAGAGTCCATGAAGATGTA
>NW_025306909.1:0-735 GCF_018294505.1 Triticum aestivum
GTCCTAGGCCGAGCCCCCAGCACACGAAGTGCAGGAGTTCTTCGACAACTTGTCGGAGGGCTATGACCACGACGAGCCGCTGCTCATCCAGGACACCACCAAGGTGGAGCTGGACTACATTGCCGCCAGGACGGCGGAGGTGGAGCTTGGCAGGGAGGCCGGTAGCGCTGGCAGCATGGAGGACGAGGCCCATGCGGCCGCGGAGGAGAGGGAGCTCGTACAGTGCGTGGGGTCTGCCGGGGAGGCCAGCGGTGTCAACACCGAGGCCCGCCTTGTTTAGGATGTGGTCGAGGAGTCGACCGAGGAAGATGCCGAGGCTGACAACCCTTCAGCCACGGGAAAAAGGCGTGTCCTGCGGCGGGCCAGCTTTGGCGAGCCGGTCTGGCCCGGCAGGACCAAACTGCGGCAAGAGGTCCAGGGGGAGTCTGTGCGCCTGATGAGGGCCGCGACAATGAAGAAGGTGGTGAAGGCCGCGGTGGCGAAGAGGACAGCGACCGCCTCTTCTTCTTCAAAGCATTGCCAGACTCCATCCCCTTCCCATCCTCCCGCAGATGTCGACACGGAGGTCATCTTCGATTTTGGGTCTCTCGGCCCAAGGAGGAAAAGGGAGGCAGCGGAAGAGGAGGTGGAGGACGAGTAAGTATCTTTCCCTTCATCATCTCCGTCCTTTCAGACCGTGCCGCTTTTCTTGACTTGTTTTCATCTTTGCGTGGAAAGGGAGACGTTGGCCCAGAC
>NW_025306910.1:0-735 GCF_018294505.1 Triticum aestivum
CTTCAAAAAAAATCTTCAAAAATTTGTCCTTGGCTTGGGGGGGGGGGGGGCAGCCCCCTCAGGGATACACATAGCTCCGCCTCTGTCGTGGTGGTCTACTGCCAAGCCATATCAGTTGTGAGTTAGTGTTGTCATGCCTTGCCAGGGCTACGACGAAGGATTTTTTTTAATTTTCAACATGAATTTACCGAGATGAATAATAAAATGTGTTTTGATGGCTTGCTTTCTACGGCATCACCATTTGCGCATTGAGGTATATTTTTCTTGTTTTGGCACTTATAAACTTTGTATACATTTGCAGAAGGACCGAAACACGAGATACATATAGCTGCAGTAGTGGCGATTGCCGTGCTTACGAGTACTGCACCACTCGTTGTCATTGTAGCATGGTGTTATATTTCGAAGAGGAGGAGGAGACGAGCAGCCAAACATTAGAACGAAGTAAATCCTCTTATCCATTTCAAATTATTAAACTGTATCACTGCAAGTATGCAATGAATCACCTTACGGGTAGGGAAGAGAATAGTGGTTTTAACGGATTCTATTTAGGCTAAAAGAGGTAGTATCAGCATGTACCGACAAGGTTGAAAAGGGAAGATCCTTAGCACTTTTCAGCTAGATTCTACATACTCCCTGGTACTCCCTCTATAAAGTATTATAAGAGTGTTTAGATCACTAAAGTAGTGATCTAAATGTTCTTATATAGCCGCGGAGCTATGCGTAGTACCGAGGGAG
>NW_025306911.1:0-735 GCF_018294505.1 Triticum aestivum
CAACGCCCCGCGCGAGAGCGCGCCGCCGCCGCCTCTCCCCGCCGACAGCCGCCGCCGCCGCCATGGCACTGCTCGGAGCCGCCCGCGCCCCGCTCGCTTCCAACGTGCCCGCGTGGGCCACCTCGCATGGGCCCCACGGCCCAGATCCCTGCGGCCTCCCAAGTCCCAGTTGGGTAGGCCCAGCCCCGCCTCCCTTCGGCCCAAGGCCTCGCAGGTGAGCGAGCCCACCAGATTCCCCGCCTGTGCGTTGTATAACTATTAGACGCTCGATCTGGTTTTTTTTTCGGCTGTCAAAACTGCCGTCCCTGAATATTTTTGCATAATCATGCCATGTTCATCGCATTGTATCTCTGCATCCGTAGCTCCGTTTTGTGCATGTAATATGTCAAATTGTTCGCCTCAACGAGTACTTCATTTCATTCCATTGCATCATGTTCATTTGATCTCATCTTGATGCCTGAATCATTGTTGCAAGAGTGCTTCATAATGTTTTCTGCTGTCTATTATTAGAACTAGCTCTTTTGTCATTTTTGCCATGATTGATGTGTGCATCCTATGAGGTTGATGTCTACATGTGTTTTGATCTATGCCATGTCTTATTTACAGAGGTGCTTACCATGTATTTTTGTGATCAATGTGGTGACTAGCACAAGCATGCAAACTAGGCATCGTGATGTTGCTGATTTTAGTCACTGTTCTGTTGTTATTTTGATGCCATGTACACATGATGCTACA
>NW_025306912.1:0-735 GCF_018294505.1 Triticum aestivum
GGGGGGGGGGGCTTGCCCCCCAAGCAAGGGGGGCGCCCCCTTTAGGGTTCCCCCCAACCCTAGGTTCATGGGCCCAAGGGGGCATGCGCCCAACCCTCTAAGGGCTGGTTCCCTTCCCTCTACGGCCCATGAGGCCCTCCGGGAGAGGTGTCCCCTCCCGGTGGACCCCTGGAACCCTTCCGGTGGCCCCTATACAATACCGGTATGCCTCCGAACTTTTCCGGTGACCGTATCAAAACTTCCCATATATAAATCTTCACCTCCGGACCATTTCAGAACTCCTCGTGATGTCCGGGATCTCATCCGGGACTCCGATCAACATTCTATAATCACATACAAGTCTTCCTAATAACCCTAGCGTCATCGAACCTTAAGTGTGTATACCCTACGGGTTCGGGAATCACGCAGACATGACCGAGACAGCTCTCCGGCCAATAACCAACAGCGGAATCTGGATACCCATGTTGTCCCCCACATGTTCCTCGATGATCTCATCGGATGAACCACGATGTCGATGATTCCAGTAATCCCGTATACAATTCCCTTTGTCACACGGTACGTTACTTGCCCGAGATTCGATCATCGGTATCCCAATACCTCGTTCAATCTCGTTTCCGGCAAGTCACTTTACTCATTCCATAATGCATGATCCAATGACCAACCACTTGGTCACACTGAGCTCATTATGATGATGCATTACCGAGTGGGCCCGGAGATACCTCTCCGTCATACGGA
>NW_025306913.1:0-735 GCF_018294505.1 Triticum aestivum
TCTCTTTCTTCCTTATCTTCATATGTGGATTGTACAAATGTCCCATACACCTGCAATTAGACAAAACACAAAAGTGTGTGAAGTATTTTTGTTCTGGATAACATAAATAGATTATTGAATAGTTTGCACTAGAAATCACCTGACAAATATGCATATATGCAATATTTTTGGTCATATCCAAGGTAGTCATGTCCTCATCACCTCTTCGAGGCATTGAGCATAGAATCGACCTCATCCCCGGAGCGCCTCTCCCAAACAAAGATCCATACCGAGTCAATCCCGAAGAAACCAAGGAGATTCAACGGCAAGTATAACAACTCATCGACAACGATCATGTACGTGAAAGCCTAAGCCCTTGTGTCGTTCCCGTTATACTCGTGCCTAAACCCGATGGAAGTTTCCGCTTGTGTTCCGATTGTAGACCTATAAATGCTATTACCGTTCGCTATAGGCATCCCATTCCTCGCCCAGATGATATGCTTGATGAACTTAGTGGAGCCAACTTTTTCTCAAAAATTGATCTTAAAAGTGGCTATTATCAAATATGCATTCAAGAGGGTGATGAATGGAAAACTGCTTTCAAAACCAAATTTCGCTTGTATGGGTGGTTAGTTATGCCTATGGGTTTATCTGATGAGGACATCAATACAATTGTTACACCCACATCCCCTGCTGCTATACATACTGGACCAATTACTAGAGCTCGTGCACGCCAACTAAATTACCAGGTACTTT
>NW_025306914.1:0-735 GCF_018294505.1 Triticum aestivum
TTTTTTTAACTTTTTTTTTTGTGAACGAGAGTGGACCGCAGAGACTAGGGCAAATGAACCACATCATATATCAAAGTGAACCACATTACCATCTTGTTGTTTCGCTAATTTTTTTTGCATTTTCATGTTAGGGGCAAGTGAACGGCATCACTCCGAAAAGTGAACCACATTCGAGGGCCAAACGCACTGCAGCATTGCATTTGATATAGTGAACAATGGAGGAGTTTTATTTATAGTGAACCATGTGGGAGAACAAAGTGAGCTTCAAAAAATATACTATATCCTTTTATTATTTTTACACAGCCACACACATCCATACACACAAAGTCCACAATGTCACAAGCCGAACAGCTGCACCTGCAAACTACACCATGCCACTGAACTGTATATTCGAAATAAAATAGGCTACTTGTGCCTGACAAGATGAAACTTTTTTCTATAAAAATAAAAGAAAAAAATGCCGCCCGCGCCACCAAACTGTAATCACGCTGAAATTAACTCAATCTCCACGTGCACCTAACTGTTCGTGGGATCCTGGTGCACTTCTCGCGGGATCCGGGTGCACTGCACATCCAAAATCCAAAAAAGGAAAAACACTCCATGATCCGCACAGTACGGCGAGGTGCACTGCACCTTGTGTCGCCGGCGAGCTGCACTAGCACGGCAGCCACTGGGACCATCACAGGGTGGCGAGGCAAGGCAGGGCCGCGGTAGATCCAGTCGTGGGCCTCGTCA
>NW_025306915.1:0-735 GCF_018294505.1 Triticum aestivum
AATGGATAGTGTGTTGTATCCAAACCCTAAATGATAAAACCTTGGCTTTTAGGGTGCCTCGGTGTCGATAAAAACCTAAATGATGAAATCTTAGCCCTTAGCTTGTTCATTCTGTAGATTTCCAAAATTCAGTTTTGTACCGCACACCGAAGCCCCAAGAAAGAAAACTGCAATCTGACACAGATGATCAGTTTCCAGGCCTTGGATTAGTTTAGTATTTTTTTCACACACTCAGACACCCTTGCTTGCCATGTGTGTGAGAGAGATAGTGAGAGGAGACAAGAAGAATGGGGTTAGGAAGGGACTTGGACCTTAGCAATAACACACTAACAGCGATTCCTCGAGAATTAGGTTATTTGGTCAACTTGGAGATCTTGTTCCTTGACAATAACCAACTTTTTAACCAAACTTTTTTCCTATTTAGAGCGAACATGGCCCACAACAATGAGGCCGGCGTTTCGGGCAAGCAATTCTGGGAGCTGTCCCAGGAGATGGAGGAAGAACCTCACCGGTATGAGGACGCCGCGGAAGACAACCGATCCTGACTACACAACCCCTAGTGGCGTCGGGGATGACACCACTGATGGTGCCACCGAGGATGCCACCACTGATGATGGCAGCGCACGCACAGATGGCAGCCAACCGAAGAGGCAACGGAAGGACCGGCGCCCAAACGTGCTCGGCACCGTCAAGGAGGAATTTACTGAAGTGTCCTCCGAAGGGCATCCAACGGCG
>NW_025306916.1:0-735 GCF_018294505.1 Triticum aestivum
CCCCCCAAGGCACCTAGGAGGTGCCTTCCCCTCCTAGGACTCTTCCTTAGGGTTCCCCTTTGACCCTAGGCGCATGGGCCATGAGGGAAGTGGCGCCCCAGCCCACTTTGGGCTGGATCCCTTCCCACTTCAGCCCATGTGGCCCCCTGGGGCAGGTGGCCCCACCCGGTGGGCCCCCGGGACCCTTCCGGTGGTCCCGGTACAATACCGATGACCCCGAAACTTGTCCCGATGGCCGAAACAGGACTTCCTATATATAAATCTTTACCTCTGGACCATTCCGGAACTCCTCGTGACATCCGGGATATCATCCGGGACTCCGAACAACATTCGGTAACCACATACAAACTTCCTTTATAACCCTAGCGTCATCGAACCTTAAGTGTGTAGACCCTACGGGTTCGGGAGACATGTAGACATGACCGAGACGTTCTCCGGTCAATAACCAACAGCGGGATCTGGATACCCATGATGGCTCCCACATGTTCCACGATGATCTCATCGGATGAACCACGATGTCAAGGACTTAATCAATCCCGTATTCAATTCCCTTTGTCTATCGGTATGTTACTTGCCCGAGATTCGATCGTCGGTATCCAATACCTTGTTCAATCTCGTTACCGGCAAGTCACTTTACTCGTTCCGTAACACATCATCCCGTGATCAACTCCTTGGTCACATTGCGCATATGATGATGTCCTACCGAGTGGGCCCAGAGATACCTCTCCGTTTACA
>NW_025306917.1:0-735 GCF_018294505.1 Triticum aestivum
TTTTCTGCTTGGAATTTCTATATCAAGTTGGAGCCTCATCAGCTAACAGTAATCCTGGGGCTGATGAGCACGACGGTCTTTTCTGGAAATTTATGTCCGGAGAACCGGTCGTGACACGAACTCGGCGATATAGCTAGCCCGGGAGGCGATCCAGCCGGCCTGCACCTGCAGCAACTGCTCCGAGCCAGCGCGCAGACCCATCAGCGCGTCTAGCTGAAGATCTAGATGCCAAGACAGCGCGATTCGGAGCGCCATCTCAGCACCGACCCGGGTGGCGTAAACGCGCCAGTCGCTAAGGCAATCCGGGCCCATCTCCAACTAGCGCGCGAGACGCGAGAAGCTCCGCGGATGGACGGAATCCGTCCACAAAGCCGCCGTCATTGCTGTACCGGCTCGAGACAGCTGCTCCATCTGCGTCCCCAAGGCCCATAGCTAGGCCTCAGCAGCGGCAATGATCTCCAGGAAGGTCCAGGCCGTCAGCGGATCCGTCCGGTACCTAACAACACCGGTCAGGTCACGCTGATAGCGGACGACTTCCTCCGCCAGCCGCTGCGTCTCCGGAAAGGCCCCTGCAGCCAAAGACGAAGCAAGTTAGAAGAGCAACAAAGAAGAAAGGGCCGGGTCCCGACCCGGCAAACAACAAAGAAGTAGCACTTACTAGAGAAAGACTCTTCCAGGTGCTGCGCCTCGAGCAACGTACCACGTCGCTCCCGCTCCAAGACACGGTCCCGCTCC
>NW_025306918.1:0-735 GCF_018294505.1 Triticum aestivum
GCCTCGACGCCGCCTCGACCCCGCCCCGACGCCGCCGCCCCACCTCGACCCCGCCCCGTCCACACCACCATCGCCGGGGCACCCGTCCTCCCTCCGCGGCCTCTCCGGCTGCTACGAGTGCCGCGCCATCAACGTCGAGCCCGTCTCAAGGTCTGCCGCCTGCCTGCCTAGCTAACCCCTCTCATTACTCATTAGCCATCAACCAGCTCCATGGATGTTAACCATGGTTAGTCTTCGCCATTAGTACTAATCATCATGTTAATTGGCCATCAACCAACTCCATGGATGTTAACCATGGTTAATCTTCGACACATGACAGTGCTTTCGCTCGTGTACGTAATTCAGTACAGTTCTTTATGAATAATAAACGAATTATTAGTTTTCTCTGCAATTCTCTGTTTCTTCCATGGGATGACACATGACAGTGCTTTAGTTCATGTACTCCCTGCATAAAGAAATATTAGAATGTTTAGATCGCGTAAAGAAATATAAGAGTATTTAGATCACTAAAGGGGAGTATATAATTAAGGGTCGGTTCTCTTTGGGCTAGATCACGTCAAGAAATATGAGAATGTTTAGATCACTAAAGGAGGGAGTATATATTAAGGGTCAGTTCTCTTTGGGCCTCTGGATGGATATAAGTTGGGTAGAGCCAGTTCTTTCAGGGTTATTGGGTGATTGTCAAAATAAACTTAACTACTTTTTCTGTTTTATTTACTCTGCATATTAGTTTGA
>NW_025306919.1:0-735 GCF_018294505.1 Triticum aestivum
AGTTATTCTCAACCGTCATATGCTACCCCTCATGACAATAATTTTTCAGCAACATACACAACTATAGATGTTCATAATTCGGCTTCCGACCTTCCTCGTCATAGCCGAAAAATGTAAAATTTTACAAGAGCGATTGTGCCCAATATTGTAGAAGATGAGGTAGTAGTGGCTGCATTGAAGAGTTTAGCCCAAAATAAGAGGATTAGTGCTCTTTGCCTTGAACAACATGAAAAGGGGCTATTTCCTGATTATGCCGCAATAAAAGCTAGATTTTTGCAAGAAGATGAATCTTTGCCAATTGATAAAATTGGCGGGCAAAAATATGGTTTTACAACAATGCATATGCCTTCACCTAGTACTACATCATATTATACACCCCTTACAGTATTGCAAAATTTCAGCAACACCCGTGTGTCATTGCCAAAAGATTCTAAAAACATTGGGGGGCAATCATATCCGGAGTGGGCTGAAATTGAGAAAAAGCTTAAAGCCAACTTTGCTGCTCGCCGCCAGAAACAAATAGTAAAATAATTAGCTCAGATAAAAGAAGCATTGCCAATTGGTAGTATAAATGAAAACAAGGATGATTCGGAACTTGAAAATGCTTCAGTTGAAAAAGACGAATCAAGTAGTATATATTCTGAATCCATCAAATCCAAAGAGGCAAGCATTATTGGGAAAGGGCATGGCAAGCATAGCAAAACAACCATGCTTGATTTTTCTGAAGTTAATGGA
>NW_025306920.1:0-735 GCF_018294505.1 Triticum aestivum
GCGAGCAAACGAAGAACAAGCAAGAAACTAAGATTGCAATCTGGATATTGCGAATATAAGATGAAAGCTTTATTGATCAAGGTGGGGTTCTGTGACGCCTTTGTCTGGTCGTTGAACACAAACGAAGTATGCGAAGTTGCAGCTATGGCGAACTTTTAATCTAAACAAAACCCAAAGTCTAAACGGTGCCCTAAGGGCTGTATATATGGAGGAAGAGAGGGGGAATTTCGTGGCCCTTGGTGGAGGGGTCCGAAATCAACCCTATCTCTTGTTTCCCCACACATACGGACTCTAAAAATAGCCTATACTCATGTATTTCCAAATTACATGGGCCTGGCCCAATAAAAAGGTGACGCAGCACCTATAATAGCCTCGGGACAAAATTTATGAAGTGGCATCTTGTATATTTCGTCCAAGGCTTCATGCACACATTATGGTGGCTTCAAAGTCCTGAAATCATCACTTGTAACTCCGTTCTTGTTCCCTTGCGCATGGCATCATCTCCATGCTTGTTCTTGCTCCAATGTTCATCCTTCTCCAAGCTAGGCCCTTCATTTGTAAGCAAAACAAATGTATCCAATTTAGGCAGCATCATATTCTCATGAACATTAGAATCATTACCAAGAAACGAAAGTACCTGATAATTTAATTGGCGTGCGCGAGCTCTAGTAATTGGTCCCGTATATGTAGCAGTAGGGGCTGTGGGTGTAACAATGGTATTGATGTCCTCATCAT
>NW_025306921.1:0-735 GCF_018294505.1 Triticum aestivum
AGAGGAGGAGGCGGGCTGGGCCGCCTGCTGGCTGGGCCGGCCGGCTACTGCTGGGCTGCACAGGGAGGAGCCCCAGGTAAGCTTCTCCTTCTTTTATTTATTTTTGTTTTCTAATTTCTGACATTTGTTTTGATTTAAATAAAATATTAAATCATTTTATTGCCTTATGCCAATTTTTGCAGGAGCTAGATATATTATTCCAGAGCTCCCCAACAGGTGGCATAATTTTTGGACATATATTAATATATATAACTAATATATTTCCAATGCAAATATTTATGCATTAATTCCAAATGCCCAAAATAAATACCTATGAGCTCTTAAAAATATTGGTTTGATTTTTATCTCTGTCCAATATTTTCAGAGAGCAACATGAGCATTTTCTTGGACCCTTTTGGAGAAATTTTTATTTGGGTCATTTTCAAAAATGATTCTGAGGGTTTCACAAATCCCCATTTCAAAATTAAATGGAATTTTAAACATGATGCACACATGACTAGCTAGTCTAGGTCATACCAGGCTAGGGATGTGACATGAACAGTATCCCATGGAGTCCCGTTTTGCGGTACGCCACACCCCTCCCGATGAACAGGACCCCCGTTTCGACCGTAGCGCTCCAACACAAGTCCGTTTCATCCGTTTTGCGGTACGCCACACCCCTCCCGATCAATAGGACCCCCGTTTCGACTGTAGGAGGTCCGTTTCCTCCGTTTTGCGGTATGCCACACCCCTCCC
>NW_025306922.1:0-735 GCF_018294505.1 Triticum aestivum
AAAACCAAATGAAAACCAAAAGAAAGAAGAAAGAAAAAGGAAGAAGAAAAAAAGAAGAAGAAAGGAAGAAGAAAGGAAGAAGAAGAAAGAAAAAGGAAGAAGAAGAAAGAAAGAAGAAAGGAAGAAGAAAGGAAGAAGAAGAAAGGAAGAAGAAGAAAGAAAGAAGAAGAAAGGAAAAAGGAAGAAGAAGAAAGGAAGAAGAAGAAAGAGGAAGAAGAAAGGAAGAAGAAAGAAAGAAAGAAAGAAGAAAGAGGAAGAAGAAGAAAAAAAGAATTTTTACTTAAAGAATCTTATTTTTTAATTCCTCCTCCTCTATGTCCCCTTAATCTTATTTTTTAATTCCTTTATACTTAAAGAATTTTTACTACATGCAGGAGTGACATATGGCGGACGATAGAACCGAGCCGCTTAGGGATCCGGAGGCTGAACGTTATTTAATGGGCATCATCAACAACGAGATTCCTTATGTGCCGGGCTCAGAATATGAGCAACAAGAGGATGTAGTCTCTTCTTATCTGAACCTTGACGGTGGAACAGAGATTGTCGATGATCAAGAAGGTGAAGGAACGGACATTGTCGACGGAGGTCAACCGTCAACAACCGACGATCTCGAATTGCAAGTAGCAACCACCTCCGGCGAGGTATATATATACATTGAGCCTCTCGTGATACAAACTTACTGAAATGTGAATACATATGTATTAACGCGCGCGACTCTCTTTCTTTTTTTAGCCC
>NW_025306923.1:0-735 GCF_018294505.1 Triticum aestivum
CCACTCCACCGTCACAAAAGAATGCAACTAAAATTGCAAAAAAAAACAAACTTGATTATATTTTCAAATAACAAATTTGATGATATTTTCAAATAATAAATTTGATGATATTTTCAAATAATAAATTTGATGATATTTTTTAACAAATTATTACTGTTTTTATAAAAAAATATTACTGTTATGATTTAAACAAGTTTGAACATATTTAAACACAAATAAATATCAAACATCATTTTAAATGCATAAAAACAAAAATTGGGGAGCCTGGGAATCGAACCGAGGACTTCCTAGTGTGTGTGCCGCGTGCTGACCAGTCGAGCTAGTGGGCGTGTTCTGATGGAGATAGGGTTAGGTGGAATATAACCTGACCAGTCGGGCTAGTAATTTCTAATGGTGCACTAGGGTGAGGTGCGCCATTGCTATCGTCGTACTTATGGCGCACTTGGGGGAGGTGCGCCATTGCTAACCCTCCCCCACTCCACCTATTCCCCTCGCACTGTGGCCTCCCTCCCTCCCTCGCCAGATCCCCCACTCGACCCCAACCGTACGCCGCCGCCCCCTTGCTCCGCACGTCCGTTCGCCGCGCCTGCACGCCGTCGGCGACGCCGCCGCCGCTGTGGTCTTGCGCTGCCCCGACGCCGCCGCCCCGACCCCCGCGGGACTCCACCCCCGCCGCCCCCGCGCCCCCCGAACGAGATCGGCCGAGCGCTCCTCTCCTCTCCTCCTCCCTCTGAC
>NW_025306924.1:0-735 GCF_018294505.1 Triticum aestivum
GACGCGTCCGTTTCCCCCCTCCGGGTGCCGGCGGCGGCGCCGTTCGTGAGGGGGGCCACGCACCGGAGACGCGTGCCGCCTCTTCGGACATGCCACAACACCACCATGCATGTATGAGGGCCCGGTACGACGCTCCGGTGGCATTGCTACCCCCCAGGGCCCCCGTCCCGCCTAACCCTGGAGCGTTTGACCACGGGATCTAGCCCTTTGACTTTGCACGGACGGGCTTTGACCAGTGGACCTCTCCACCCGGTTGTGTCGGGTCGGCCCAGAGGGACACCGGGGTGCAACATCCGGGCCAAACCCACAGCTACATCCACTCCGTGTAGACCCGACGCGTCCGTTTCCCCCCCTCCAGGTGCCGGCGGCGGCGCCGTCCGTGAGGGGGGGGGGCACGCACCGGAGACGCGTGCTGGGCGTTTGCAACCGCCTCAACACTTCCAGACTTGTGAGAGGCCGCCTACGCAAGATTTTACGGTATGCTACCCCCCGAAGGCCGCCGGCCACAGTCGTAGACGTGCGAAGAGCAATCCGCGTAGAGGGAAGTGTTCAGATACTTCTCCATCACAAAAAATTATGAAAAATTACCATCAGTCCTATAGCACATGTGCCCACGTTGTGTAAAAAACTCATGATTTTATCGCGCTCCAAGTATTTAATAATATTCACGCTCCATCGTTACCGCAGAACATCTACCACCGTTTCATTGCCGTCCGTGAGGGGGGCCACAACCCG
>NW_025306925.1:0-735 GCF_018294505.1 Triticum aestivum
CGTAAAGGCACCTCGGGGTTCATTAATCGAAGAAATCACTCCGGGGCCCCCAAAATGGTGAGTAATAGTCCAAGAAACGGGCCAGAATCGGCCAAAACTGTGAGTGTTGATGACCGACACGTAAACGCACCCCGGGGTTCGTTAATCGTGGAAAACACACCGAGACCCCAAAGTAGTGAGTAATAGTCCATGAAACAGGCCAGAATCGGCCAAAACTGTTAGTGTTGATGAACGACACGTAAACGCACCCCAGGGTTCGTTAATCGTAGAAATCACTTCGGGACCTAAAAACAGTGAGTAATAGTCCATGAAACGGGCCAGAATCGGCCAAAGCTATGAGTGTTGATGACCGACACGTAAGTGCACCTTGGGGTTCGACGACCATGGATATCGCTTCGGGACCCCAAAACAGTGAGTGATAGTCCACGAAACTGGCCAGAATCGGCCAAAACTATGAGTGTTGATGACCGACATGTAAACGCACCTCGAGGTTCATTAATCGAGGAAATCACTCTGGGACCCCCAAAATAGTGAGTAATATTCCATGAAATGGGCCAGAATCGGCCAAAACTGCGAGTATTGATAACCGACACGTAAACGCACCCTGGGGATCGTTAATCGTGGAAATCACTATGGGACACCAAAATAGTGACAAGTAGTCAGAGAAATGGGCCAGACTCGGCGAAAAGTGTGAGTGTTGATGACCGACCTGTAAACGCACCCCGGGGTTCGTTA
>NW_025306926.1:0-735 GCF_018294505.1 Triticum aestivum
TATTCGTAAGTACGATGGAGATCCTGAAGAAAGGATGACAAATTGATCATGGTGACTTGAAGCAGTGAAATGAAGACATCAACGAAAGGGATCAACCTCTTCGAAAGGGAAGCCAAGACCGAGAAGACTCGTTAGGTTTTTCGCTACCAACACCTTCGCCCCTTACTCCACCGCTTAAATCTCGGGACGAGATTTCTTGTAGTGGAGGAGAATTGTGACGCCCGGGTAATTAAGCTACAGTGATCCTCTGCTAATGGTGCCACGTCACCTCGTTTATAGTTGCTAATCTCGAGTTAGTTCGAAACCAATTCAAATTCAAATTCAAAAATAGGCAAACAATAAAAGTTTTCAAATATTAAAACTAAAATGTTCGGAGTGAACCAAATAATACATAGGTAATTATGGAGGTGAAACCACATTTTTATAAAATGTTTAAAGGCTCTAAACTAATTAAAATAGCAACTATGACAATTAATTAAATGCCTTTTAAAAATAATAATAATGCAAACTGTTTTAATTAGGTGTCAAACTTTTGGGGCAGTAGAATAAATTATAACATTAAATTAGGAGTTGTATTTATATTTTATAAAACAGAAATTAAAAGAAAATAGATAAAGAAAAGAAAACAGAAAACAAAACCAAAAAGAAAAAAAAAGAAAAAGGAAAAGAACCCCCGGGCCAGCCGACCCAACAGGCCGGCCCATTCGGCCAACGGCCCAACTGGGCAAGGGCCCA
>NW_025306927.1:0-735 GCF_018294505.1 Triticum aestivum
AAATGATGAAAATGTCAAAAAAATAAAAGAAAATAAGTTTCCCATGTGATATGTGGCCTAGTTGTTGGGAAAATTTGCAAATATGAATTTTGACTTCATTTGCAAAATCTCGCGAGAATTTGTAAAAATGGGCATAACTTTTGCATACTAACTCGGATGAAAAAGTTTTTTATATGAAAAATCATCTACTCGAAAAGTTACATCCAAATTTAACTGGGGGAACCCCGTTAAACATTTTCAAAATCCTCAAAAACCTAACAGAAAAAAAGATACGGGGCTTTTAAGATCTGGAGAGGCAAAAAAATCAAAAAAATTCAAACTTACTAATGGCGCACCTACCCATGGTGCGCCATTACTATCTTCCCGCCTTCAAAATTCAAAATAAGTCAAAAAAATAAAAAAAAATTACTAATGGCGCACCTGACCATGGTGCGCCATTAGTATCTTCCCTCCTTCAAAATTCAAAATAAGTCAAAAAAATAAAAAAAACAACTACTAATGGCGCACCTGCCCGTGGTGCGCCATTAGTATCTTCCCGCCTTCAAAATTCAAAATAAATAAAAAAAATAAAAAAAATTACTAATGGCGCACCTGCCCGCGGTGCGCCATTAGTATGCCGTATATATGGCTGGTCCTCTCCTCTCTTCATTTCATTTTCCATTCTCTCCTCCACCATACTTCTCCTCTCCGGTGACCTCCTCCTCCTCTCCAGCGACCTCCTCCTCCCTCCTCCCT
>NW_025306928.1:0-735 GCF_018294505.1 Triticum aestivum
GTAACAGACGAGTTTCCGTATGAAATCCTGATACTTTGAAAGAGATTGTCCGTTTTGTACACGAAGTGCATCCAGTTTTTGCCGTAACCCTCTCAACTTTCTTGCACATGCTATGTGGATGAAATGATGATACCATGCTAACTTTCAACCTTTTCAGAGTTCATTTGAAATGCTTTTCAATTTTAGGGTCTTATAGCTCAAAATAATTAGTAAATGCATGAAAAATAACAAATGAAGTCAGAAAGGATTGAAAAATGATGATGTGGCTTTGAATTGTGCAATTTGAACACACAAAAATTCAGGAGTTCAAATAAGTTTAAAAAAATGAAATCCCTTTGTAACAGACGAGTTTCTGTATGAAATCCTGATACTTTGAAAGAGATTGTCCGTTTTGTACACGAAGTGCATCCAGGTTTTGCCGTAACCCTCTCAACTTTCTTGCACATGCTATGTGGATGAAATGATGATACCATGCCAACCTTCAACCTTTTCAGAGTTCATTTGAAATGCTTTTCACTTTTAGGGTCTTATAGCTCAAAATAATTAGTAAATGCATGAAAAATAACAAATTAAGTCAGAAAGGATTGAAAAATGATGATGTGGCTTTGAATGGTGCATTTTGAACACACAAAAAGTCAGGAGTTCAAATAAGTTTTAAAAAATGAAATCCCTTTGTAACAGACGAGTTTCCGTATGAAATCCTGATACTTTGAAAGAGATTGTCCGTTTTGTACA
>NW_025306929.1:0-735 GCF_018294505.1 Triticum aestivum
TTAAACACAAATAAGTATCAAACAGCTTTTTAAATGCTAAAAAAAATTTGTGGAGCCCACCTCGATCCCCCTCCATCTCGACCGCTATCCCACCTCGCCAGATCCGGTCCCCCTCGGCGCCGAGCACCCCCCAAGTCCACCGGCCGCCGCCGCCGACCCACCGCACCCTCGATTCCCCTACCCAACCGCCGCCGCCGACCCCCCGCACCCCGCGCACCGTCTTATAAAAAAATAAGTATCAAACAGCTTTTTAAATGCTACTGTCTTATAAAAAAATATTACTGTTATTATTTAAACAAGTTTGAACATATTTAAACATAAATAAGTATCAAACAGCTTTTTAAATGATAAAAAAAAATTTGTGGAGCCTGGGAGTCGAACCCAGGACCTCCTGGTGTGAGAACTAGCTACTGACCAGTCGAGCTAGTAGAGGGGACTTGGTGTGGATCAGGTCAGGTGGGAGATAACCTGTTGGCTCGAGCAGAAATCAAAAAAAAAATACTAATGGCGCACCAGGGTGAGGTGCGCCATTAGTGTGGATATACTTATGGCGCACCGGGGGGTGGTGCGCCATTAGTATTGTGCCCCCATCCATATTTTTCCTCCCCAGCCCTCGATCCCCTTCTCGCCCTCGCCCTCGATCCCCTTCCCCTCTCCTCTCCTCTCCCGACGCCGCTGCCCCGCTGCCTCGACGCCGCCCCGACGCCGCGACGCCGCCCCGACGCCGTGAGACGC
>NW_025306930.1:0-735 GCF_018294505.1 Triticum aestivum
TTGTCACATCCCTAGTTGCTGGTAGTGCTCTAGGCTAGCTCATGTGTGCATCATGTTTAATTCTGAAAATTTGAACTGAGGAATTCAGAAGCCTCAAAACTTAAATAAAAGAGGGGCAAGAAACCCTAAAATTGCAATCAGTAAATCCAAAATGCCTAGAAATAGCTCTGACAATTTTGGCAAGAGTTATAAATCAAACCAAAATTTTGGGACATTTCTAAGGAATTATTGGGCTCTGATTTTAAATCAATATTTTATTTGAATTTGGAGTTATATTCATAATATATAATGAATATATTTTCAAATGACCTGAGATATTTTTATTATGTGTGGAGAAGTCCATTAGGTGACTTAAAAATATCCAGGGAAGTTTAGGCACTGTTTTCAAATTCTGTTTGAATTAAAATTCAGTGCCAATTAAATAAAACAGAACAAAAATAGAAAACAGTAAATAAAAAAAGAGAGAGAGAGAAGCCCAGCTTACCTGGCGCCACGAATCGGCCCAGCTTTGCCCCCCCCCCATCGCTGGCCCAGCTGGTGGCCCAGCCCACCACCACAAACCCCCTCGCCGCTCGTCGTCTTCCTCTGCCAGTAGGCAGAGGCGAGGCGTGGCGCGCGCCCGAGAGCCCCGACGCCACCTCCTGCCTGGTTGCCTCCCTCCTCGATGCGCCTGGAGACGCCACGACACCCCTGGCCTCTCTCTCACTCTCCCTGGAACCCCTCGCGCTCTCCCTC
>NW_025306931.1:0-735 GCF_018294505.1 Triticum aestivum
CCAAGATAAAAAGAGCACCAACCAAAACAGTGGTGTCCGCTTTGATGCAGCAACCGAGAATGGGCAAAAGGTCACATATTATGGTTACATAGAGGAGATATGGGAACTTGACTATGGACCCTCCTTTAAGGTCCCTTTGTTCCGGTGCAAATGGTTCAAGCTAACAGGAGGTGGGGTAAAGGTGGACGAGCAATACGGAATGACAATGGTGGATTTCAACAATCTTGGTTACCTTGACGAACCATTCGTCCTTGCCAAAGATGTCGCTCAGGTTTTTTATTTGAAGGACATGAGTAGCAAACCGAGGAAACGGAAAGATAAGAAAACGATCAGTACATCATGCGATGATCCAAAGTGCCACATTGTTCTTTCAGGGAAAAGAAACATCGTGGGAGTGGAGGACAAGACAGACATGTCAGAAGATTATAATATGTTTGGTGAAATTCCGCCCTTCAAAGTGAACACTGACCCAAGCATTAAGTTAAATGATGAGGATGCTCCATGGATACGGCACAATCGTAAGCAAGCAAGGAAGTACAAGGGAAGAATTGATGTGTAATAATTTATTGTACCAAACTTTGTATTTGGTCGAACCTTCAAGGGATTTTAAAATGAATTAGTTTTATTTTTCTGATTTTTTTGATATATAATTGTATTTTTAAGATTTTAAAATGTCAGAAGATTTTAAAAAAGGAAAAAGGAAGAAAGGAAGAAAAAAAAGAAGAAAAAAAAGAA
>NW_025306932.1:0-734 GCF_018294505.1 Triticum aestivum
TCCACATAGCATGTGCAAGAAAGTTGAGAGGGTTACGGCAAAAACTGGATGCACTTCGTGTACAAAACGGACAATCTCTTTCAAAGTATCAAGATTTCATCCGGAAACTCGTCTGTTACAAAGGGATTTCATTTTTTAAACTTATTTGAACTCCTGACTTTTTGTGTGTTCAAAATGCACCATTCAAAGGCACATCATCATTTTTCAATCCTTTCTGACTTCATTTGTTATTTTTCATGCATTTACTAATTATTTTGAGCTATAAGACCCTAAAATTTAAAAGCATTTCAAATGAACTCTGAAGAGGTTGAAAGTTGGCATGATATCATCATTTCATCCACATAGCATGTGCAAGAAAGTTGAGAGGGTTACGGCAAAAACTGGATGCACTTCGTGTACAAAACGGACAATCTCTTTCAAAGTATCAGGATTTCATCCGGAAACTCGTCTGTTACAAAGGGATTTCATTTTTTTAAACTTATTTAAACTCCTGACTTTTTGTGTGTTCAAAATGCACCATTCAAAGCCACATCATCATTTTTCAATCCTTTCTGACTTCATTTGTTATTTTTCACGCATTTACTAATTATTTTGAGCTATAAGACCCTAAAATTGAAAAGCATTTCAAATGAACTCTGAAAAGGTTGAAAGTTGGCATGATATCATCATTTCATCCACATAGCATGTGCAAGAAAGTTGAGAGGGTTACGGCAAAAACTGGATGCACTTCGTGT
>NW_025306933.1:0-734 GCF_018294505.1 Triticum aestivum
TGATGATGTGGCTTTGAATGGTGCATTTTGAACACACAAAAAGTCAGGAGTTCAAAGTTTTAAAAAACGATATCCCTTCGTAACAGACGAGTTTCCGTATGAAATCCTGATACTTTGAAAGAGATTGTCCGTTTTGTACACGAAGTGCATCCAGTTTTTGCCGTAACCCTCTCAACTTTCTTGCACATGCTATGTGGATGAAATGATGATACCATGCCAACTTTCAACCTTTTAAGAGTTCATTTGAAATGCTTTTCAATCTTAGGGTCTTATAGCTCAAAATAATTAGTAAATGCATGAAAAATAACAAATGAAGTCAGAAAGGATTGAAAAATGATGATGTGGCTTTGAATGGTGCATTTTGAACACACACAAAGTCAGGAGTTCAAATTAGTTTTAAAAAATGAAATCCCTTTGTAACAGACGAGTTTCCGTACGAAATCCTGATACTTTGAAAGAGATTGTCCGTTTTGTACACGAAGTGCATCCAGTTTTTGCCGTAACCCTCTCAACATTCTCGCACATGCTATGTGGATGAAATGATGATACCATGCCAACTTTCAACCTTTTCAGAGTTCATTTGAAATGCTTTTCAATCTTAGGGTCTTATAGCTCAAAATAATTAGTAAATGCATGAAAAATAACAAATGAAGTCAGAAAGGATTGAAAAATGATGATGTGGCTTTGAATGGTGCATTTTGAACACACAAAAAGTCAGGAGTTCAAATAAGTTT
>NW_025306934.1:0-734 GCF_018294505.1 Triticum aestivum
AGACGAGGACGACGGGGCGGCGTCGAGGCGGCGGGGCAGCGGCGTCGCGGCGTCGGGGCATCGAGGCGGAGACGAGGACGACGGGGCGGCGTCGAGGCGGCGGGGCAGCGGCGTCGGGAGAGGAGAGGGGAAGGGGATCGAGGGCGAGGGCGAGGGAGAGAGGGGATAGGTTATCCAACAGGTACATCCATACTAATGGCGCACCCCACCCTGGTGCGCCATTAGTATTTTTTTTATTTCTGCTCGAGCCAACAGGTTATCTTCCACCTTACCTGACCCACACCAAGTTCCCTCTACTAGCTCGACTGGTCAGCAACCAGTTCTCACACCAGGAGGTCCTGGGTTCGATTCCCAGGCTCCACAATTTTTTTTATGCATTTAAAATGCTGTTTGATATTTATTTGTGTTTAAATATGTTCAAACTTGTTTAAATCATAACAGTAATATTTTTTTATAAGACAGTAATAATTTTTTAAAAAATATCATCAAACAGTAATGCCGGTGGAGCGGGGGAGGGTGCGCGGGGTGCGGGGGGCCGGTGGACCGGGGGGTGCTCGGCGGCGAGGGGGACCGGATCTGGCGAGGTGGGATAGCTAGCGATCGAGATGGAGGGGGATCGAGATCGAGTGTCCATGAAATTTAAAAATATTCATGATAGTTCAAAAAGTGCCCATGAAATACAATCGAGAAATGAAGGCTACGATTTAAATACAATCGATCTTAGCTAGCTATCT
>NW_025306935.1:0-734 GCF_018294505.1 Triticum aestivum
TACTTCATTACATATTTTAAGATACCCCAATACGAGTTTTGTTGAAAAAATATCATCTGCGATGTACTTTTTGTAATATACCTTTTTCACGTACAAACAGATCAGTATATATGTAAACATTTAAAAACATGTAGACTCACATAAATTTTTTCATGAAACTCATTTTGGGGTATCTAATAATTACTAATGAAGTATATTAAAAATAATAAAGTGATATAAAAGATTCATCTATGTGGTATATGAGAAGCGGGAGTACGTACTCCCAGGAGTACACAACCATTTTCCTATATATATATATAGGGTCGCGCTATTCGTCACCCTGGGTGAGGAATAATTATTCTTCATCCTCCTCTTTTTACGATCAATGCACCGTAATTTTATGTTTCGTAAGTTTTGTCTTATTTCCGACGTAAAAAGGGACCGTAAGAAAATTTATAATTGCTGTAAAAAATATTTTATGTTATGTAAAATTACAAACGTAAAAATATAGTCTAAAATACACATAAACTATAAATTTTCTTGTCTTATGATCTATATTTTTATTTTCTTATGTCAAATTTTACGTAGTGAATCAATAGGAATGTAACTATTTGAATTCGAAACGTAATTTAATTATAAGATGATCGTAAGTATATAGTGTTACTATTCATCACCCAGGGTGCGATGATCGTAAGATTACCTCGGGTGAACAATAACTTATTATGCACCCTGGGCGATGAATAGTAACACTATAT
>NW_025306936.1:0-734 GCF_018294505.1 Triticum aestivum
TTGAAACTTGGCAAGGTATCATCATTTCACCCGCATAGCATGTGCGAAAGAGTACGGCAATATCTGGATGCATTTCGTGTACAAACTGGACAAACTCTTTCGGAGTCTCAGGGTTTCGGATGAGAACTCATCTGTTACACGGCCGCTTCAATGTTTTTTAAACTTATTTGAACTCCGGACTTCTTTTGTGTTCAGTATGCAGCATTCAAAGCGACATCATCAATTTCCAACATGTTCTGACATCATATGTTGTTTTTCGGTCATTTACCTAATTGTTTAGAGAGCTAAATGACCGTGAAATTGAAAATCACTACAAAATTAATTCTAAAAATGTTGAAACATGGCATGGTATCATCATTTCACCCACATAGCATGTGCGAAAGAGTAGAGAGGGTCACGGCAAAAACTAGACGCACTTCGTGTACAAACTGGACAAACTCTTTCGGAGTATCAGGGTTTCGGACGAGAACTCATCTGTTACACCGACGCTTCAATGTTTTTTAAACTTATTTGAACTCCATACTTATTTTGTGTTCAGTATGCAGCATTCAAAGCGACGTCATTAATTTCCAACATGTTCTGACATCATTTGTTGTTTTTCGGTCATTTACCTAATCGTTTAGAGAGCTAAATGGCCGTGAAATTGAAAATCACTACAAAATGGATTCTGAAAATGTTGAAACTTGGCATGGTATCATCATTTCGCCCGCATAGCTTGTGCGAGAGAGTAGAGA
>NW_025306937.1:0-734 GCF_018294505.1 Triticum aestivum
GGCCCCCCGCACGAACGGCGCCGCCGCCGGCACCCGGAGGGGGGAAACGGACGCGTCGAGTCTGCACGGAGTGGATGTAGCTGTGGGCCTGGCCCGGATGTTGCTCCAAAGTGTTCCTATGGGCCGACCTAACACAACCGGGTGGAGAGGTCCACTGGTCAAAGCCCGTCCGTGCAAAGTCAAAGGGCTAGATCCCGTGGTCAAACGCTACAGGGTTAGGCGGGACGGGGGCCCTGGGGGGTAGCAATGCCACCGGAGCATCGTACCGGGCTCTCATACATGCGGGGTGGTGTTGTGGCATGTCCGAAGAGGCGGCACGCATCTCCGGGTTGTGGCCCCCCTCACGGACGGCAATGAAACGGTGGTAGACGTTCTGCGGTAACGATGCAGCGTGAATATTATTAAATACTTGGAGCGCGATAAAATCATGAGTTTTTTACACAACGTGGGCACATGTGCTATAGGACTGATGGTAATTTTTCATAATTTTTTGTGATGGAGAAGTATCTGAACACTTCCCTCTACGCGGATTGCCCTTCGCACGTCTACGACTGTGGCCGGCGGCCTTCGGGGGGTAGCATACCGTAAAATCTTGCGTAGGCGGCCTCTCACAAGTCTGGAAGTGTTGAGGCGGTTGCAAACGCCCAGCACGCGTCTCCGGTGCGTGCCCCCCCTCACGGACGGCGCCGCCGCCGGCACCCGGAGGGGGGAAACGGACGCGTCGGGTCTACACG
>NW_025306938.1:0-734 GCF_018294505.1 Triticum aestivum
TATTTTGAGCTATAAGACCCTAAAATTGAAAAGCATTTCAAATGAACTCTGAAAAGGTTGAAAGTTGGCATGACATCATCATTTCATCCACATAGCATGTGCAAGAAAGTTGAGAGGGTTACGGCAAAAACTGGATGCACTTCGTGTACAAAACGGACAATCTCTTTCAAAGTATCAGGATTTCATCCGGAAACTCGTCTGTTACAAAGGGATTTCATTTTTTAAAACTTATTTGAACTCCTTACTTTGTGTGTGTTCAAAATGCACCATTCAAAGCCACATCATCATTTTTCAATCCTTTCTGACTTCATTCGTTATTTTTCATGCATTTACTAATTATTTTGAGCTATAAGACCCTAAAATTGAAATGCATTTCAAATGAACTCTGAAGAGGTTGAAAGTTGGCATGATATCGTCATTTCATCCACACAGCATGTGCAAGAAAGTTGAGAGGGTTACGGCAAAAACTGGATTCACTTCGTGTACAAAACGGACAATCTCTTTCAAAGTATCAGGATTTCATCCGAAAACTCGTCTGTTACAAAGGGATTTCATTTTTTAAAACTTATTTGAACTACTGACTTTTTGTATGTTCAAAATGCACCATTCAAAGCCACATCATCATTTTTCAATCCTTTCTGACTTCATTTGTTATTTTTCATGCATTTACTAATTATTTTGAGCTATAAGACCCTAAAATTGAAATGCATTTCAAATGAACTCTGAAAAGGTTG
>NW_025306939.1:0-734 GCF_018294505.1 Triticum aestivum
GAAAAGCATTTCAAATGAACTCTGAAAACGTGGAAGGTTGGCATGATATCATCATTTCATCCACATAGCATGTGCAAGAAAGTTGAGAGGGCTACGACAAAAACTGGATGCACTTCGTGTACAAAACGGACAATCTCTTTCAAATATCAGGATTTCATCCGGAAACTCGTCTGTTACAAAGGGATTTCATTTTTTAAACCTTATTTGAACTCCTGACTTTTTGTGTGTTCAAAATGCACCATTCAAAGCCACATCATCATTTTTCAATCCTTTCTTACTTCATTTGTTATTTTCATGCATTTACTAATTATTTTGAGCTATAAGACCCTAAAATTGAAAAGCATTTCAAATGAACTCTGAAAAGGTTGAAAGTTGGCATGATATCATCATTTCATCCACATAGCATGTGCAAGAAAGTTGAGAGGGTTACGGCAAAAACTGGATGCACTTCGTGTACAAAACGGACAATCTCTTTCAAAGTATCAGGATTTCATCCGGAAACTCGTCTGTTACAAAAGGATTTCATTTTTTCAACCTTATTTGAACTCCTGACTTTTTGTGTGTTCATAATGCACCATTCAAAGCCACATCATCATTTTTCAATCCTTTCTGACTTCATTTGTTATTTTCATGCATTTACTAATTATTTTGAGCTATAAGACCCTAAATTTGAAAAGCATTTCAAATGAACTCTGAAAACGTGGAAGGTTGGCATGATATCATCATTTCATCCA
>NW_025306940.1:0-734 GCF_018294505.1 Triticum aestivum
CGGCATCGCCCTCCCCCGTCCGATCCTAGATCTAGGGCTAGGATTAGAAACCCCGAAGGGTTAGGTTTTATTCATAAAACCGGCCGGTTCCGATCGGTTTAGTTTAGTTTAGGTTTCTATTTTTAGGCCGGTTCGTTTAGTTTAAACCTAGGCCCGTTTAGACTAAGTTACGCCTAGTGCACAGTATAGGCCCATTAGGCCTTTTTCTTTTTAGTTTGAATTTTCTGTTTTAGCCGAATAGTTTCTGTTTTCAAAAATGTATATCTTTTATTCTGTTTAATATTTTTAGATGATTCTTTTTTTGTTGGATTGCAAATTTTCTATAGTTTCTGTAGAATATATATTTAGCTATGTTAAAAAATAATTAAAATGGCTTTATTTTAGTTTTAGTCAGAATAGTAAATCTGCTACAACTTTAGTTAGAAAAATTATTTTTGCATGATTCCTTTTGACCCAACTTTATTTTGTCATTGCCAAACCCTAGAAATTAACTTTGGTATTTTAGGATTAATAAATAATTAGTTTAAAGCAGAATCCTATTAGTCCTAATTAATTAACTAGTTCCTGTTTTCCTATTAAATTAATTAGTAAATTAATTTATTTTTAACTTGTGATTAGTTATTCTAGGTTAGTTTCTGTCATCCTAATAGTTGAACTTTTATTTATAATTAATAAAAGTTTTTAAATTATTTTTCTTAATAGAAATTTGATTAGACCTAAAATGAGTTTTATAA